>NC_085844.1:879028-1129729 GCF_035594765.1 Anolis carolinensis | reverse complement strand
GTGGGGCCCCGCTCTCACTCCCACCACCGTTGCAAATGCATCTAACATTGACAAGGGAGAGGGCCTTCTCGGTGACCGCCCCAAACTTGTGTAACACCCTCCCCAAAGAAACTAAAACAGCTCCCTCCCTTGCTTCTTTTAAGAACCAACTAAAAACTTTCCTGGGTTGTTGTATGTCTTTCGGGCTGTGTGGCCATGTTCCAGAAGTATTCTCTCCTGACGTTTCGCCCACATCTATGGCAGGCATCCTCAGAGGTTGCCTAACCCTAACCCTAACCCATACCTCACAACCTCTGAGGATGCCTGCCATAGATGTGGGCGAAACGTCAGGAGAGAATACTTCTGGAACATGGCCACACAGCCCGAAAGACATACAACAACCCAGTGATCCCGGTCATGAAAGCCTCCGACAACACATCTTCCTTGTTTAATTTCTCCATATACCTCACAACCTCTGAGGATGACTGCCATAGATGTGGGCGAAACGTCAGGAGAGAATACTTCTGGAACATGGCCACACAGCCCGAAAGACACACAACAACCCTGTGATCCCGGCCATGAAAGCCGTCGACAACACAAAAACCTTCCTGTTTAGACAGACTTTCAGTGAAGGAAATTAATCTGAAGCAACACAAAAATCATATGTTAAGGACGGGCGTGATGTGCGGTACATTTTGATATGAAACCACAGGAATGTGAATGTACATTGTAACTTATTTTTAAAAAATGTTTACTTTATGATGTTTATAATATTATTGATGTACTCCGATTGTTGTTTATGTGATTCTAATATGTTGGAAACTACTTTGGGTTCCGCAAGGAAGAAAAGCGAGATAAGTGAACGAACCCAAAGGGTGATTCTCACCAATGCGTCGTCTTCATCATGGAAAGAAGTGACAAGTGGAGTGCCACAAGCAGGGCTCCGTCCTGGGCCCGGTTCTGTTCAACATCTTTATTAACGACTTAGACGAAGGGTTAGAAGGCACGATCATCAAGTTTGCAGACGACACAAAACTGGGAGGGATAGCTAACAGTCCAGAAGACAGGAGCAGAATCCAAAGGGATCTTGACAGACTAGAGAGATGATTGGCCAAAACTAACAAAATGAAGTTCAACAGGGACAAATGCAAGATACTTCACTTTGGCAGAAAAAATGGAAATCAAAGATACAGAATGGGGGACGATGCCTGGCTTGACAGCAGTGTGTGCGAAAAAGACCTTGGAGTCCTCGTGGGGAAGAAGTTAAACATGAGCCAACAATGTGATGCGGCTGCTAAAAAAGCCAATGGGATTCTGTCCTGCATCAATAGGGGAATAGCGTCTAGATCCAGGGAAGTCCTGCTCCCCCTTATTCTATTCTGCCTTGGTCAGACCACACCTGGAATCACACTGTGTCCAATTCTGGGCACCGCAGTTGAAGGGAGATGTTGACAAGCTGGAAAGCGTCCAGAGGAGGGCGACTAAAATGATCAAGGTTCTGGAGAACAAGCCCTATGAGGAGCGGCTTAAAGAGCTGGGCATGTTTAGCCTGCAGAAGAGAAGGCTGAGAGGAGACATGATGAGAGCCAGGTACAAATACGTGAAGGGAAGTCCTAGGGAGGAGGGAGGGAGCTTGTTTTCTGCTGCCCTGCAGACTAGGACACAAGGGAACAAGGGCTTCAAACTACAGGAAAGGAAGGAGATTCCGTCTGAACATCAGGAAGAACTTCCTCACTGTGAGAAGGGCTGTTCACCAGTGGAACTCTCTCCCCAGGGCCGTGGTGGAGGCTCCTTCTTTGGAGGCTTTTAAGCAGAGGCTGGAGGGCCATCTGTCGGGGGTGCTTTGAATGCGATTTCCTGCTTCTCGGCAGGGGGTTGGACTAGATGGCCCATGTGGTCTCTTCCAACTCTACTATTCTATGATTCTATGATTCTATGAGATATAAAGATTTATTATTATTCTTCCCTTCCTTGTCTTCTCTTCTCATTTCCTTCCCTTCTCCTTCCTTCCTACTTGTCTACTTGTCTTCTTTCCTCTCCTCCTCCTCCTCCTCCGCAGGCCCGTGGCCACGACACCTCTCGGCACGTCCTGGCCTGCTTTGGTGGAGCGGGGGGCCAGCACGCCTGTGCCATTGCCCGGGCGCTGGGCATGAGCAAGGTCTTCATCCACAAGTAGGTGTGGTGCGCATTGGCGAGGGGCGAGGGGAGTGTGGGCGAGGCGGATGCCCAGACTGCAACTGGATTGGAAGGACGGGAGGAGGCAACAGGGAGGGAGGGAGGGAGGGAGGGTCCTCTCCTTGAAATGGCCGCTAGTGCAGGAATGGACAAACTAAGGCCTCGCTCGGACCGGATGTGGTCCCCTGGGCTCTTATCTCAGTCCCTCATTTTCCCCATCCTCCTGGCACAAGGACACATCGGCCCGCTGCATTCTTATGCAAAAAAGGTGGGGAGGACGGCACGCAGCAGCCGAGAGCCCTCTGGAACGCTCTCAGCCACAGCGTGTCACACTCCTCCCAGCATCATCATCATCATCATCATTTAATTACTTATTAATCGCCCTCCATCCACGATGCTCTAGGCGATTTACAAGATAAAATTGTAAAGGATAAAAATACATACATACAAATATTGATAAAAAAAAATAATGACGGTGTAACTCCTTCCTTATGCTGAGAGGACAGCCTGAGGAAGGCATGCAGTGGCTGAGAGCCCTCCGGAATTGTAAGGAACTATGAACGACTAATATTCTTTCAGGCAGGGGGAATCTTTTTATCCCACCGCTGCCACCACTTTGTGAGGAGCTAATAACGACTGCCACCAATTGGTAAAGATGCAACCACCAAAGACTCAGAGAGGAGACCTTTTACTTTTTTTTCTTTCTGCTTCTTATTCACTTCAAATGGTAGTGTAACTTGGTTTATAATATATGCGACAGAGGCTAGATGTTGGAAGAACAATAACAAGTTTATTCAAGCACAGAGCTTAGTGCTTACAATGTTGTTTCTCACTTGGAGGTATTTTTATTAACAGTTACAATACTAGAATGAGATGAGTCAAACTCCCTAAAGTGTCACTTCTTTTACTTAAAGTAGTTAGAACTTCTTTCTCTGCTACTTTTAAACCGCAGTCACCCCTGTGATATACGATCACAGATTCTCTGTTCCTTACCAGGACACAGACTACATTAAATAAGTCACCAAACTTATTTTAAACCGACTCAAAATGAACAATTGAGTCTCCTTGATCCCCTCAACCTAGGATCAGTCTTCCCTGTGTCTCATCAGAACACAGACTGACTCTCTTTTTTAAACTCTGCACTTCTTCAACAAAATGGCAGTTGGCTCCACCTACTTCTCCATGGCAACCAGCCTCTGAGTGCTGAGATGCAATAACTGTAATACTTACCCTTTTAAAACACAAACGCACAATTAAACATAACATCTGTAAACCAAAAATTCGTACTTCATTACAGGAATGCTCTCAGCCACCGCATGTCTCACATTCCTTCTGGCATAATGCCACGAGGACAACTTGGGGATTGGGAGAGGAGGATCGGGGCAGTCGCTGCATGTCCCACCTTCCTCCCGGCATAGGGATGGGGCAGGCAGCCCCCTCCTTATGATGGGAGGACAATTTGAGGCTGATTCTGTCCCTCTCCCAGGCCTTACCCCTTGCGGGCCTACCCCACCCGGAGTGCATATGGCATTTGTCCCTCCCAGCCCGGCCCACAATGCAGCCCCAAGGGGAAAACGTTTGCCCATGCCTGGGTCCAAAACAGGGATGGGGCCTTGAAAAAGCATGGGAGGAGGAGGAGGAGGATGTGTCTTTGTGGCAAGGGAGCAAGGTGGGGGCTTCTGGGGAAGGGGCTTCGACCTGGTCAGAATCCTCATCTCCTTGACGCACCCCATAGCTCCCTCCATCCTTCGTTGCTCTGTATGTCTATCCAAGTGTGGGTGCCCCTCCACCCCGCCACCCCCTTCCTGCAGGTACAGCGGGATCCTCTCGGCATACGGCCTGGCGCTGGCGGACGTGGTCCACGAGGCCCAGGAGCCCTGCGCTCTCGCCTACGGCCCCGAGGCCTTTGAGCAGCTGGACGAGCGGATCGCTGCCCTGGAAGAGACCTGCCTGGAGGCGCTGGAGGCCCAGGGCTTTGCCAGGTGGGTCCCGAGGACAAAAGATGGGGGGCTCCAGGCGGGGAGCAGGCGGCACTTCTGTGGAAATCCTTTTTTTATTCCATTCCTATTGTCTCATCAGTCGCTAGTTCTCAGTTGACACAGAATAGTCACTTTGAACCAACGGTTAGAAAATAATTACAGAACACACACATGTATGAGCTTGCATACAGAAATACACAGATCAGAATCCTATATATGTATGTGTATATATATATATATATATATATATATATATATATATATATACATACACACACACACACACACACACACACACACACACACACACACAGTAGAGTCCCACTTATCCAACATAAACGGGCCGGCAGAATGTTGGATAAGTGAATATCTTGGATAATAAGGAGGGATCAAGGAAAAGTCTATTAAACATCAAATTAGGTTATGATTTTACAAATTAAGCACCAAAACATCATGTTATACAACACATTTGACAGAAAAAGTAGCTCAATACACAGTAATGCTATGTAGTAATTATGGTATTTACGAATTTAGCATCAAAATATCACGATGTATTGAAAACATTGACTACAAAAATGCGTTGGATAATCCAGAACGTTGGATAAGTGAATGTTGGATAAGTGAGACTCTACTGTGTGTATATATATATATATATAAAAGAGTGATGGCATCAGGGCAGCGGACAAAACAACAAAACTAAAGGCCCCCCAACCTCGAAATTTGACAACACAACCCATCATCCACGGCTCTAGGTTGATACAACAAAAAGAAAAGAAAAATAAAGTCCTAACTAGAGGGAAAGGTATAATTGTTTTTATCCAATTGCTGCCAGTTAGAAGGCCAAACTCCGCCCACTTAGTCTCCTAGCAACCCACTCAGCCCAGGGGACAGGCACAAGAGTTTGGAGAGACCCCTAAGGGCCATCCAGCCCAACACTTTCTACTATGCAGCAGGACACAATCCAAGCATTCACAACACATGGACAAGGTATAAATACTATACAATACTACACAGGGACCCTCACCACTTTCACTGTACACAAACAACCAAATACATACTAAACATAAGGACAACCATACAACAGACATTCAATACCATCACTACCTCAACAAGTCTCACCAACACCACCAGACAAGGCCACAGCAACGCGTGGCCGGGCACAGCTAGTATTTATATATAGGATTCTGATATGTGTATTTCTGTATGCAAGCTGATATGTCTGTGTGTGTGTGTGTGTTGTTTGTGTGTATGTGGACTGGGCTTTAGCACAACAGGTTAATCCCTGAACTGCAATAACTCTTGCCAACATGAAGGTTGAGAGTTCGAATACCGGGTCGGGGTGAGCTCCTGACCTTTAGCCCAGCTTCTGCCTACCTAGCAGTTTGACAACAAATGTGAGTAGAAAAATAGAAGCCGCATTAAAGCAGAGTGGTATTTAGGCTTGGCATTTGGATCAGAAAAAGGAGGAGGTTTATCAACAAAGAAAGCTCTTTGGCAGGGAGATGAAGCAACAGCACCTTCCAGTGGCTGGAAGCAAGCACAGCCTCCAAAGATGCCGAAAGATGGGAATGTGTGATGACTCATGGGCCATGTAGTCCCGTTCCTAGTACTGTTGTGACAGATGAAGAGGAAAACTTGGGTTTCCCACCGTTTCTGCCGGATTTGGAGCCCTTGCACCTGCAAGATGTTTGCCCACAAGAAGTCAGCCAAACAAGCCTTGAGCAGAAATCTCCCCCTTTTTCTCGCCGTCTTTATTATAATCAAGATAGAGGCGCTCGGGAGGCGACTCGCCGGAGCGCCAGGATAGCTGCCAGACAATTAGATGATTAAGTCTGTTTCCCTTGGGAAAGTTTAAGGAGTCCTGCATCTGGACACAGAATAGGTTTCGTTTCTTGTTCCCCAGAGAAAGTGTTCCTTGGCGGGAAAACAAGATCCTATATTGGTGTTTGCCACAAAGGAATCCTTGCGGAGTCAATTCGTCAGCTTCGGGAGTAGATTGTGTGTGGACTACGCTACTCCAGTTTCCAGGACCTTGCTCTCGTCCCAGCCCTGCCTTGTTCCCCGGACCTCGCCACGGATTTTCGCCACGGACCCTGTTCTTGTTCCTCGTTTTGTTGCCTTGAATCAAGCCTTGTTTGCCAAGAATCTAATTTGCTCTCCAGCCTTGCATCAAGTTCCATGGACTAAAGGACCTTGTCATCTCCCCTCACTTTGCTTGGCAAAGTGTGTGTTTCGGTTATTGGATTACAAATTTGGACTTTAATATCTCATACTGGACATTGTTTCCCTGGACTATATTTGACCTTTCCTGAAAGGTCTACTTCTGAACTATATTCTACACTTATTTTTATTGACTTTATATATTTCATTAATAAAGATATTAGATAGATTCTGGTCTCTGCGCATGGTTATTGGTGCTCCGCAGTCTGGGTCCTGACAGAATGCCTATATATCTATTTGTTGTCTGTGGATAAACAGCACTGAATGTTTGCCGCACATGTATGTTCTGTGGTCCGCCCTGAGTCCCCTTCGTGGTGAGAAGGGCGGAATATAAATACTATCAATAAATACGAGGGTTGAATGAAAAGAAATGCCTCCACCTTCGTTACTTGGGTTTGGATGGGAATAGTTTAATAAATCAAACGCAGAAATAATCCTTACTATGTGCTCTTTAACGACCACTATTCACTTCTCCACATCATCACCAGACAATTGAATATATTTCTGCCAACGATGAACAAGTTTTCTGAAGCCATCACGGAAGAAGTCGACACTCTGTTTCCGCAACCGGCATCTCACAGGACCCATCATGCAAGGATCTTCCGATCGCCAAGCAAAGCAGTAATGTGACCCACACGTTCTTGTGAATCACTGGTTATGCTTGAATTTCTCTCTGAGGGATATGACAATCGTCCTGAATCAATCTGTCAACCTTTTGCTTGTGAAACTTGGTCGTTGCTGTCACGGGACGTCCAACTCTGTGCTTGTCACACAAGGCAGACGTTCCCACCTCAACATCTTTCAACTTACTCGCCCAACGACGCACAGGACTCACATCAACACAATCACCATAAACAGCTTGCATTGTCTGAAGAATCTCCTTTGGGGTGACACCTTCTACGGTCAAGAATTCAGTGACTCCATGTTGCTTAAGTCACATTGACCAAACGTTTACACAGGGTTCCATACTTGGCACTTTAACAACACAACTGTTCAATGCTAAGGCTTCCCCGTCTGTGCCGGGTTCTGTACTTTGCACTTTAACAACACAACCGTTCAATGCTAAGGCTTCCCTGTCTGCACAGGATTCCATACTTCACACTTTAACAACACAACCGTTCAATGCTAAGGCTTCTCTGTCTGCGCAGGGTTCCATACTTCACACTTTAACAACACAACAGTTCAATGCTAAGGCTTCCCCGTCTGCGCAGGGTTCCATACTTCACACTTTAACAACACAACCGTTCAATGCTAAGGCTTCTCTGTCTGCGCAGGGTTCCATACTTCACACTTTAACAACACAACAGTTCAATGCTAAGGCTTCTCTGTCTGCGCAGGGTTCCATACTTCACACTTTAACAACACAACCGTTCAATGCTAAGGCTTCTCTGTCTGCGCAGGGTTCCATACTTCGCACGTTAACAACACAACCGTTCAATGCTAAGGCTTCTCTGTCTGCGCAGGG
Source organism: Anolis carolinensis (assembly GCF_035594765.1). Lineage (NCBI taxonomy): Eukaryota > Metazoa > Chordata > Lepidosauria > Squamata > Anolidae > Anolis > Anolis carolinensis. Next base: position 1,121,911 of record NC_085844.1, on the reverse strand, counting down.
TTCCATACTTCACACTTTAACAACACAACAGTTCAATGCTAAGGCTTCTCTGTCTGCGCAGGGTTCCATACTTCACACTTTAACAACACAACAGTTCAATGCTAAGGCTTCTCTGTCTGCGCAGGGTTCCATACTTCGCACGTTAACAACACAACCGTTCAATGCTAAGGCTTCTCTGTCTGCGCAGGGTTCCATACTTCACACTTTAACAACACAACAGTTCAATGCTAAGGCTTCTCTGTCTGCGCAGGGTTCCATACTTCACACTTTAACAACACAACAGTTCAATGCTAAGGCTTCTCTGTCTGCGCAGGGTTCCATACTTCACACTTTAACAACACAACAGTTCAATGCTAAGGCTTCTCTGTCTGCGCAGGGTTCCATACTTCACACTTTAACAACACAACAGTTCAATGCTAAGGCTTCTCTGTCTGCGCAGGGTTCCATACTTCGCACGTTAACAACACAACCGTTCAATGCTAAGGCTTCTCTGTCTGCGCAGGGTTCCATACTTCACACTTTAACAACACAACCGTTCAATGCTAAGGCTTCTCTGTCTGCACAGGGTTCCATACTTCACACTTTAACAACACAACCGTTCAATGCTAAGGCTTCTCTGTCTGCGCAGGGTTCCATACTTCGCGCTTTAACAACACAACAGTTCAATGCTAAGGCTTCTCTGTCTGCGCAGGGTTCCATACTTCACACTTTAACAACACAACCGTTCAATGCTAAGGCTTCCCTGTCTGCACAGGATTCCATACTTCGCACGTTAACAACACAACCGTTCAATGCTAAGGCTTCCCGACAAATGAAACTAACTGTAGAGGAGAGTCTCCTGAACAAGCCAGGACCTACTGCAGACCAGGACTGCCATCTGCTGAGGAGTTATGAAGGTGGAGGCATTACTTTTCATTCAACCCTCGTATCTGTGTGTGTATCTTGCCAAAGTCATGCATTAGGAGATGTAAGTATTGTACATATCTGCAGACTTTGTGTGTGCGCATGTGCTGAAGACAGGGGTGTCTCTATTGCACCTTGGAAACCAAAGCAAGGTCTCAGGAGAGCTCCTCTTTTCCTTCCTTCCTTCCTTCCTTCCTTCCTTCTTAGATCCCAGATCAGCACGGAGGCCTTCCTGCACCTGCGCTACGAGCGGACGGACTGCGCCCTCATGTGCTCCGCCAGGGGCCACCCGCCCACCCCGGGGTCCTGCCGACGGGGGGATTTCGGGGCTGCCTTTGCTGACAGGTGGGTGTGCAGACTCCTGGTATGGCCACTCCACCCCCGCAACCTGGGATCTCGCACTGTGGACGCAACCCAACCTCGCCCCCCCCCCCCCCGCTCTTGTGTGTCCAACAGGTACCAACTGGAATTCGGCTTCACCATCCCCAACCGGGCCATTTTGGTGGATGACGTCAGGGTCCGGGGCACCGCCAGTTCCGGACTGGGGCAGGAGGAGCCTGTGCCGGCCAGCAAAGGGCCACCCCACATGGAAACAGTAGGAATCTCTCATTGATGAATGCAGACATTGATTGATTGATTGGTGGAATATCCTGCCTGACACATGGAAATAGTCCATGTGAAAGGGATCTCAGAGTCTTAGGAGACCACAAGTTGAACGTGAGTCAGGAGTGTGATGCAGCAGCTGAAAGAACCAGTGTGATTCCAGGCTGTGTCCAGAATTGTCTAGGTTTGAGATTGAGGGACATCATAATCCTACTCTGTTCTCCATTGGTCAAACCTCTTCACCTGGAATAACCCTGCGTCCAGTTCTGGGCAAAGAAATTTGATACATGGAGATGGAGAAACTGGGAGATGTCCACATAAGGGCCACCATAATGTCCAAAGGTCTAGAAACTGTTGCTCCCTCTGAAGAGTGGCTACAGAAGTTGGAGATGTTTAGCTTGGAGAGCGTCCAGTTCTGGACAAATAAATTTGATACATGGATTTGGTGGTATATGTTCTGCATCAGAAATTAGAGCTGAGGTGGTCTATCCAGTGCATCACAAAGAACCAAACCAAATCTAAAATTGACCAAAAACTGATTTGTAACCCTTTTGGTACTAATGTTGGAGAGTGGTCCCCGGTCAAAGTGGTCCCTGGTCAAAAAACGGTTGGGAACCACTGCTGTATAGGAAAGAGAGGAGCCTATTTGTTTATTTGGGAGATTTCATAGAATCCTAGAGTCGGAAGAGACCTGGTGGGCCATCTAGTCCAACCCCATTCAGTCAAGAAGCAGGAAAATCACATTCAAAGCCCCCCGACAGATGGCCATCCAGCCTCTGCTTCAAAGCCTCCCAAGAAGGAGCCTCCACCACACCTTTCTATGCCGCCTTTCTCCAGGTGGACCCAGGCGGCTCTCATTACACCATGTAACATAATGTTCAGCAAGACATGGAGCGAGAGCTGCCAGATGTCCAAGCTGGGTTTAGAAAAGGCAGAGGAACAAGAGACCCAATTGCCAATATCCAGATGCTGGATAATGGAGGAAGCCAGGGAGTTTCAGAAAAACATCTACTTCTGCTTTATTGACTATTCTAAAGCCTTCGACTGTGTGGATCATAACAAACTGTGGCCTGTTCTTGGTGGTCTGGGGAGACCAAGTCCCCTTGTCTGTCTCCTGAGGAATCCGTATAAAGACCAAGTAGCCACAGTCAGAACAGACCACGGAACAGGAGACTGGTTCAGGATTGGGAAAGGAGTGCGGACATCAGGGCTGCATCCTCTCACCCTCCCTATTCAACTTGTACGCAGAACACATCATGCAACATACATGCAGGGCTTGAAGGATCCAAGGCCGGAGTTAAAATTGCAGGAAGAAACATTCACAACATTAGGTATGCAGATGATACCACTCTGATGGCCGAAAGTGAGGAGGAGCTGAGGAGCCTTCTCACCAAGGGGAAAGAAAGAAGAAAGGGCAAAAGCTGGGGTGCAGTTAAACGTCAAGAAAACCAAGATCATGGCAACCAGATGGATTGATAACTGGCAAATAGAGGGAGAAAACGTGGAGGCAGGGACAGACTTTATATTTCTAGGTGTGAAGATTCCTACAGGCAGGAAATCAGAAGATGTTTCCTTCTTGGGAGGAGAGCAAGGACCAACCTCAATGATAAAATAGTGAAGAGCAGAGACATCACACTGGCAATGAAGGTCCGCAGAGTCAAAGCCATGGTCTTCCCCATAGTGACCTATGGATGCGAGAGCCGGACCATAAGGAAGACTGAGTGAAGGAAGAGAGACGCTTTTGGACTCTGGTGCTGGAGGAAAATCCTGAGAGTGCCTTGGACCTTGGCAAGAAGATCCAACCAGTCCATCGTCCAGGAAATCATGCCCGATGGCTGCTCACTGGAGGGAAGGAGACGAGAGGCAAAGCTGAAGTATTTTGACCACATCACGAGGAGACAGGAAAGCTTGGAGAAGATCACGATGCTGGGGAAAATGGAAGGAAAAAGGAAGAGAGGCCGACCAAGGGCGAGATGGATGGACGGTATCCTTGAAGTGACTGGCTTGACCTTGAAGGAACTGGGGGCGGCGACGGCCGACAGGGAGCTCTGGCCTGGAGTGGTCCTTTGAGGTCACCAAGAGTCGGAGACGACTCAACGAGTGAGACAACGACGAACATAATATTTCTTCCTGGGTTATCAATGTCATTATTTCCTAATTGGTTGTAACATAAAAACATGGGGAAAATTTATTAACCTGGAAGAATTTTGTCTTTTGCGGGAGGGACGTCTTCCTGCAGCGGCATGTTTTGCTCCAGTTTTCCAATGAATATCTCATCAAGTCTCCACTCTCCCCGCAGGAGACCCGCTGCTACTTCGAGGGGGGCTACCTGGAGACAGGGGTCTACCTGCTGGAGGGCCTCACCTGGGGCCACTCCGTCCCGGGGCCCAGCCTCCTCATTGACAAGAACAGGTGAGGACCGGGGCCTGCAAGAGGGGGGGGGGGCTCCAGAGGATGGGGTGGAGTGTCCCTTTGACCCCTCCTTGACCTCTCTTTCGCCCCTCCTTTAGCACCATCCTGGTGGAGCCCGGCTGCAGGGCCTCCATCACGCGCCGGGGGGACGTCTGCATCGAGGTGGGGTCCGGGGCCCAGCGGGCGGTGGGGCCTCAGGTGGACCCCATCCAGCTCTCCATCTTCTCCCACCGCTTCATGAGCATCGCAGGTGAAATCAGTGGGGGGTCTGTTGAGGAGCGTTGGTTTCTGTGCTTTGGTTGGTTCAATGACCTTTATTTAAAAACGAGAGGTTTGCTCACCTTCATGAGAGTACCTGCCTCGAGACACTAAGTAGCATGATTTTTGTTCCTGGGTTATACGAGGGCTATCCACAAAGTAGGTTACGTTTTGGATTTTTAAAAGGACAAAATTTAGGAGAAATCATTTACCATATGCAGCTGAAAGACACATCCGAATACTACAATCTCACGCAATCCCCATTGAAATCTAGGCATGTCTTATATAGATAAATGAGTTTGAAAAGGTCTGCTCCAGTAAATTTGCCGCCTCTCTCCTCTGTTTCCAACAATGCGTGGCTGGCAGTGCAGCGTTTTGGCTACGCTGCAGGAAGGGAGAAGGGGGAAGAGCTGAGGACACAAACGGGGAATTTACTGGAGCAGTACTTTTCAAACTCATTTATCTGTATGAGACGTGCCTAGATTTCAATGGGGATTACATGAGATTGCAGTATTGGGATGTGTCTTTCAGCTGCACATAGTAAATGATTTCTCCTATACTTTGTCCTTTTTAAAATCCAAAACGTAACCTACTTTGTGGATAGCCCTCATAGATGCCATTTCCTAATTGGTTCTCTCATAAAAGCATGGGGAAAGTTTGTTAAACTGCCTCAGGTTAAGTGGACAAACACCCTCAACTTGTTTTGTTGGTAAAGAGGATTATCCATCTACATATCTACACAAGGGGTCTGATAGTTATCTGGCTTGGGAAATGGCTGGAGGGATCCTGGCCACAGTCCCCTTTCCCAAAGAACAGGAGGCATGAAGAGGGGGCTGCCATCAAGTTACAGTTCGATACTTACTATTGCACCCCAAGGCTGCATAGGTACCTTGAAACCACACTGGAGGCTGTTAGGAATTGTGGGAGTTGAAGTCCAAAACACCTGGAGGGCCCAAGTTTGCCCATGCCTACTCTAAAGCTTTGGAATTTCACAACTCCGGAATAGTAAAATATGGAGCAGGCTCATTAAGGCATGGAAGGTTGGGGTCCCCAACGGTGTGCCCCCCCCCCCCATGGACCCTGATGAACCCTTTGGTTCTTTCCTCTCCAGAGCAGATGGGGCGCATCCTCCAGCGCACGGCCATCTCCACCAACATCAAGGAGCGCCTGGACTTCTCCTGCGCACTCTTTGGGCCGGACGGGGGCCTGGTCTCCAACGCCCCCGACATCCCGGTCCACCTGGGCGCCATGCAGGAGACCGTCCAGTTCCAGGTAGGGTCAGCAGGAGGGGAGCCCCGTGGGGCTGGAATCGGGGAATGTCTGGGCTGGAAGGGGCCTATATCTACAAAATGTTCTACAGGAGTTACATATCTACTGAATTCTTCTTTCTAAGTTATTTTCCTAATGGAGGAGTTAGCATTGTAACTGTCATTTACCACAGGGTTTTGTGTTGTTCACCCCCATGTTGTGGTTCATCTGATGATGAAGGAGGATTTGGGTTTATGCAGCCTGACCATGGCAATGTTGATGAGGGAAATGGTGAAGGCTCTGAATTGTTAGAGAGGCAGCAGAATAGCAGTGAAGCAGAAGCCTGTGATAAGGGTGACCTCTCACAGGATTCGGAACATCAACAGAGTTCAAAACATCAACAAGTCCCAGGTGTCTCTGGCAGCGAGTCAGAGGAGTCTTCCTTAGATAGGAATACAAGGTTAACGTTAAAAGTTCATCACCCTAGATGTTCTCTTAGGATAGCTGGTAAATGTGTGGGAACTCAAGGACAAAGGAATGCTTTCTTGGCCTGTAAGCATGGTTAAAATAGGGAGAAACAGGGAAAGATTTCAGATGAAGCAACTTTGGTTTTGGAAACAGAGTTCCTGTCTTGTCTATGCTCATGGAAAAGGATTCTTGCTTTTGTTCATGCCTGAATCTTGCATTTTGGATGGTGTTTTGAAGCTCATGCTGCCTTGTGTTCAAGATTGATTTGTTATATTTGAGACTTTGAACTCTATTCTACAGCCTGCCTTTGCATTGGATTGTTGCCTTTTACTGACTGCCTTTGGATTATTGTTTTTAACTGACTGCCTTTACATTTGGATTATTGCTTTCTTTACTGCTTTTTATCCAGACTTTGCTATATTTTATCAATAAACTATTAAAATCCAAGCTTGCTGTGGTGGTATGTGTGTGAGAGCAAGGTGAACCAGCCCTGAAGTACAACACCCCAGGTCTCAGGTTGGCAGTCCATCCATCTTTTCTTTGGCCTTTGTCCATATGGTTGCTTTCTTGAGTTGCTCAGGCATTTTTGAGTAGTTTCCTGCCATTTCAACCAGGTTGCATTTATTTGTGAACATACGTCTGGCGTTGTGTTGCTGTCTATGGAGACCAGTGACCTTAGGTATTTCAGTTGTGTGGCCTTCCCTTTTTAGTGCTTGTCCATTGATTTGAATGGTTTTTGTTGTTTGGAGGCCAAATTCCAGATACTTTGTTTTGGGTATGTTCAATGGAAGTCCATTTTCACTGAGTCTGTGCCTGCGACTGTTAGAGGCCTGCATGTCTTTGGTGGCCGAGTGCTATGTCGTCTGCATATAGAAGTTTCCAGGGATGCATAGTCTGCAAATCTTTTGGAAAATGGAAATCTCCACAACCTTTTGGAGATGTTATGGTCTTTGGAAAGGCATGATCTTGTTAGAAATCACAACCTTTTGAAAAATGATGCCATAAGCTCTTGGTAAAAAGCATGACCTGTTAAAAGTCATAACCTTTTGGGGAAATGGCATTCATGCAAGGCAGTCAGGTTTCTCAGCTGTTACTGACGTACCTAGGTATGCCTTTGAATGTCTGGGGACAAAGATATGCCAATGCACAAAGCACACACACACACACACACACACATATACAGCAGAGTTCCAGAAGTGTTCCTTTAGTTGCCCAAAAATATCTCCTCCCCCTTAAAACCTCATTGTTTAAATCATACTCTCACGAGACAAAATCAAGCAGACTTCTTAAAAAGTAACATTGTTGGTTTACTCACAAACTTCATGTATTCAGCATACAGGTACTTTGCTTCTCAGTCCAGTTATCAGTCCAGATTTGAAATAGTTTCTTCATGTAGATAACACAGGGCATCATTCTTAGAATCAGTAGTCCATAATCTAAACCAGGGGTCCTCAAACTTTTAAAGCAGAGGGCCGGTCCACAATCCTTCGGACTGTTGAGGGGCCGAATTATCATTTGGGGGGAAAAAAACCGAACAAATTCCTATGCACACTGCATATCTTATTTGTAGTGCAAAACAACAACAATAACAACAACAAGAACAATACAATATTTAAAAATGAAAATAATTTTAACCAACATAAACCTATCAGGATTTCAATTGGAAGTGTGGGCCTGCTTCTGGCCAATGAGATAGTCAGGTTAATTAGGATTGTTGTTGTTGTTGTTGTTCTGTGTCTTCAAATCATTTCAGACTTTGGGCGAGCCTAAGTCCAGAATTATTTATTTAAGTCCAAAATCATTTACTACATTTATTTACTACATTTATATCCCACCCTTCTCACCCCGAATGGAACTCAGAGCAGCTGTATGTACATACAATATATTATATTATTAGCATAGCACAATATTAGCATTATACTATATTGAACTATACCACTATACTGTAATATCATATGTAATATATAACATATAATAAATATTATTATATATTATTGTTAGTATTGTATTATATAAAATGATAATATTATTATCAATATTATATGTATATACAATATATTATATTATTAAAACTAATATAAAATATTATATTATAAATGAAGGCGAGGGCCAGGTAAATTACCTTGGAGGGCCGCATCCGGCCCCCGGGCCTTAGTTTGGGGACCCCTGATCTAAACCATCTCTCTGTTCTAAGAGTCTAATAGAGTCTCTGTTTAGTCTGAAAGTCCAATGGAGTCTAAACTGTACTGTTTCTACTGAATTCTGAAAGCAGACATCTTCTGAAATGGAGTCTGAGTCCGGAACAAGCCCAGATCCTGATCACATGGTCTGCAGCCCCTCCCACAACATAGAGTCAAGGAAAACTGCACACCAACACACACATATACAATCCAGTAAGCAATTTGAATTATATACACAACAAATAGCTAGTGGAGGCTTGAGAAGGTTGCTATTTCCAACAAAATCTGCTGTATGTAGCCGTGTCCATGCGGAGTATGAATAGTAATGGGGGAGGGCTGATCCCTGATGCACGCCGACAGTGATGTTTAAGGTGGTGAAATCCCTGCAGGGCAGCGGACCGGACTTCTTGTATTATTGTATAGTAGATTTGGATTTGTTTCAGGAGAGAATCGGTAAAGAAGATGTAGAAATTTGCCAATGTAGCTTTGTGGAAGAAAAATTACAATAGCAAAACCTTGGAAGGGGGAAAAATAACTGCTCATTCAGGACTGGAGAAGAAAATTAGTCCAGTATATTCAAACGGCCAAACTGGATGTCTATCTGCCGGGAGGGATTGGATGGTGTCTTCCTGCCTGGAAGAAAAAGAGGGTTGGACTGGATGGCCTTTAGAGGCCCCTTTCAACTCTAGTAGAATATAGACTCCCTTGCAGTCTAGTTAACTCTCCTTCTCGGGAAGTTTTAAGCAGAGGCTGGGTGGCCATCTGCCGCGAGGGCTTGGTTGGTGTCAAGGACAGAACGCCACAAGATCAAAGATAACAGAGTTTATTGGATTTACAGAACTCAAAATGCCCGTAAAAGACAAGGGCAAGGCAACTTTAGCCTTTAAAAACAAAAAGGGGCAAGAAAAACGTTCAAAAGATAAACCGGATTAAACCGGAGTTTAATCCGGGTAAAATCAAAACAGCTTGCTTCAGCCTGGGGATAAACAAACAGAAGCTGGGAAACAAAGAGTTCAAAAGAATGCAACTAATTGGCAGCAGATGCCTCTCTGCTGCCAGCACTATGTTTTGAGTAACTAGGAGTCACTCCTTCACACAGCAAGGCAAATTTCCAATACAAACTCAGCAGCCAAGGATAGAAGCAGTAGCGTAGTCCCAATTCGTTCCGAAGGTCGAGAGGCAGAATCAGACGTTTGCAGTTTTCCAAGTCCAATAGGAGAAAGCGAGCCCGTAGTCAGTTTTCAGTCCGTAAATCCAGAGTAGCAGATGGCGTCCGTCAAGAAGACGACGGAAGGTCAAAGCTATTGAGATTAAGCAGAGGTTTTGCACAAACAAAAGCCCACACAATTCCTCCCGCCGTCTGAACCCAAATTCCAAAACAACTTACGTATCAGCACACGAAAACACACCAGTCTTCAGGAAAGCGTCCCACACAGATCCCAAGCGTTCGTCCAGATTACCTTGCCCAACGCAATTTGCAATTGCTCCCAAGCCTCATTTTATGCCAGTTACAAATCCTCATCACTATCAGCTGCCCTCCTTAACCCGGGCGTTTCCTCATCACTTTCCTCATCAGAGCTGGAACACCTCTGACTACGCCCCACAGCATCCCCAGCTGTGGATCCCGTCCCATCCCTCCAGCTTGTCCATGGGTCTAATCCTGAAGGTCCCCATTCATCTTCCATCCCATTATTGCCAGTGGCACCCAACTCCTCCCTTACCCGAGTCCAATCCATCTCATCCTCTTCCGAGCTAACCAGCTCTTCCTCCATTATCTCCGTGAACCCCTTAAAAGACTCTTCGTCAGATGGTTCTGCAAAGATATCTCGCAGCCTCTTTCTTTCTCGCTCCTCGAGAGTATCTGACTCTCGAGGAGTCTTACGTCCACGTCTGCCAGAAGCAGAGCCATGAGGCTCAATCATAACAGTTGGTGTCTTCTTGCATGGTAGAATGAGTCTCCTGAAACATTTTTTCCACTTGTGATTTCTTTTTGACCTGAGAAATGTTTACCTGATACCAGGTACATAGGTACGTAAAATATGAATAAAAACCCAGCCTTTACTGAACGCAATCAGCATCTGCAAGGCTTGCTAAACAGGGTGGCCTGTTGAACGCAGCACAGCAGATTCGGGTAAATGTCTAAAACGGCCACTAGGTGGCGATCACAAAACTCTCCCAGGGAGTCTTGAAGCATGAATTTTGAATGCCCGTCTTGTGTTTTGTAATCTCCGTTTTGTGTAATTTAATATGTCTTGAATAGAAATATGTTTTAATCTGTAGGTTTTATAGGTTTTATAGGTTTAATACATTTTAATATGTGGATTTGTAGTAATTTTTTTTACAATTTTTATGCATTTTAATTATTCTGTAACCCACTTTGAGCCACAAGGATTATTATTATTATTATTTTATTATGACACAGCAAACAAGATAGATATGCTGGATTTCGTATCACAAAATCACAAGTCGAACCCTTCCCAAGTGTCTAGGACTGTGTGATGTATTATTATTATTATTATTATTATTATTATTATTATTATTATTATTGTATGACACAGCAAACAAGATAGATATGCTGGATTTCGTTTCACAAAATCACAAGTCGAACCCTTCCCAAGTGTCTAGGACTGTGTGATGTATTATTATTATTATTATTATTATTATTATTATTATTATTATTATTATTATTATTGTATGACACAGCAAACAAGATAGATATGCTGGATTTCGTATCACAAAATCACAAGTCGAACACTTCCCAAGTGTCTAGGACTGTGTGATTTATTATTATTATTATTATTATTATTATTATTATTATTATTATTATTATTGTATGACACAGCAAACAAGATAGATATGCTGGATTTCGTATCACAAAATCACAAGTCGAACACTTCCCAAGTGTCTAGGACTGTGTGATGTATTATTATTATTATTATTATTATTATTATTATTATTATTATTATTATTATTATGACACAGCAAACAAGATAGACATGCTGGATTTCGTTTCGCAAAACCACAAGTCGAGCACTTCCCAAGTGTCTAGGACTGTGTGATGTATTTTCGGATGATGCTGAAGATCCCAGTAAGGTGGCCTTTTGCAGTTGGCAGATCGTGGTTTTGTCAATGTCTATTGTTTCCAAATGCCAGTGGCTGAGATCTTTTGGCACGGCACCCAGTGTGCCCATCACCACCGGGACCACCTGCACTGGTTTCTGCCAGAGTCTTTGAAGTTCAGTCTTGAGGTCCTGATAGTGGCTGAGTTTTTCCTGTTGTTTTTCGTCAATGCGACTGTCACCTGGGATGGCAACATCAATGATCCAAACCTTTTTCTTTTCCACAACTGTGATGTCTGGTGTGTTGTGTTCCAGAACTTTGTCAGTCTGGATTCGGAAGTCCCACAGTATCTTTGCGTGCTCATTTTCCAAGACTTTTGCAGGTTTGTGATCCCACAAGTTCTTTGCTGCTGGGAGGTGGTACTTGAGGCATAAGTTCCAATGAATCATTTGGGCCACATGGTTGTGCCTCTGTTTGTAGTCTGTCTGTGCGATATTCTTACAGCAGCTGAGGATATGATCCATGGTTTTGTCGGTTTCCTTGCACAGTCTGCATTTTGGGTCATCAGCTGATTTTTCGATCTTGGCCTTAATTGCATTTGTTCTGATGTCTTGCTCCTGGGCTGCGAGGATCAGGCCTTCTGTCTCCTTCTTCAGGGTCCCATTTGTGAGCCAGAGCCAGGTCTTCTATTATTATTATTATTATTATTATTATTATTATTATTATTATTATTAATGGCCTTTGTTCTGATGTCTTGCTCCTGGGCTGCAAGGATCAGGCCTTCTGTCTCCTTCTTCAGGGTCCCATTTGTGAGCCAGAGCCAGGTCTTCTATTATTATTATTATTATTATTATTATTATTAATGGCCTTTGTCCTGATGTCTTGCTCCTGGGCTGCAAGGATCAGGCCTTCTGTCTCCTTCTTCAGGGTCCCATTTGTGAGCCAGAGCCAGGTCTTCTATTATTATTATTATTATTATTATTATTAATTGCCTTTGTCCTGATGTCTTGCTCCTGGGCTGCAAGGATCAGGCCTTCTGTCTCCTTCTTCAGGGTCCCATTTGTGAGCCAGAGCCAGGTCTTCTATTATTATTATTATTATTATTATTATTATTATTATTATTATTAATGGCCTTTGTCCTGATGTCTTGCTCCTGGGCTGCAAGGATCAGGCCTTCTGTCTCCTTCTTCAGGGTCCCATTTGTGAGCCAGAGCCAGGTCTTCTATTATTATTATTATTATTATTATTATTATTATTATTATTATTATTAATGGCCTTTGTCCTGATGTCTTGCTCCTGGGCTGCAAGGATCAGGCCTTCTGTCTCCTTCTTCAGGGTCCCATTTGTGAGCCAGAGCCAGGTCTTCTATTATTATTATTATTATTATTATTATTAATTGCCTTTGTCCTGATGTCTTGCTCCTGGGCTGCAAGGATCAGGCCTTCTGTCTCCTTCTTCAGGGTCCCATTTGTGAGCCAGAGCCAGGTCTTCTATTATTATTATTATTATTATTATTATTATTATTATTATTATTAATGGCCTTTGTCCTGATGTCTTGCTCCTGGGCTGCAAGGATCAGGCCTTCTGTCTCCTTCTTCAGGGTCCCATTTGTGAGCCAGAGCCAGGTCTTCTATTATTATTATTATTATTATTATTATTATTATTATTATTATTATTAATGGCCTTTGTCCTGATGTCTTGCTCCTGGGCTGCAAGGATCAGGCCTTCTGTCTCCTTCTTCAGGGTCCCATTTGTGAGCCAGAGCCAGGTCTTCTATTATTATTATTATTATTATTATTATTATTATTATTAATGGCCTTTGTCCTGATGTCTTGCTCCTGGGCTGCAAGGATCAGGCCTTCTGTCTCCTTCTTCAGGGTCCCATTTGTGAGCCAGAGCCAGGTCTTCTATTATTATTATTATTATTATTATTATTATTATTATTATTATTATTAATGGCCTTTGTTCTGATGTCTTGCTCCTGGGCTGCAAGGGTCAGGCCTTCTGTCTCCTTCTTCAGGGTCCCATTTGTGAGCCAGAGCCAGGTCTTCTATTATTATTATTATTATTATTATTATTATTATTAATTGCCTTTGTCCTGATGTCTTGCTCCTGGGCTGCAAGGATCAGGCCTTCTGTCTCCTTCCTTCTTCAGGGTCCCATTCGTGAGCCACAGACAGGTCTTCTATTATTATTATTATTATTATTAATTGCCTTTGTCCTGATGTCTTGCTTCTGGGCTGCAAGGATCAGGCCTTCTGTCTCCTTCTTCAGGGTCCCATTCGTGAGCCAGAGCCAGGTCTTCTATTATTATTATTATTATTATTATTATTATTATTAATGGCCTTTGTCCTGATGTCTTGCTCCTGGGCTGCAAGGATCAGGCCTTCTGTCTCCTTCTTCAGGGTCCCATTTGTGAGCCAGAGCCAGGTCTTCTATTATTATTATTATTATTATTATTATTATTATTATTATTAATGGCCTTTGTCCTGATGTCTTGCTCCTGGGCTGCAAGGATCAGGCCTTCTGTCTCCTTCTTCAGGGTCCCATTTGTGAGCCAGAGCCAGGTCTTCTATTATTATTATTATTATTATTATTATTATTATTATTATTATTATTAATGGCCTTTGTTCTGATGTCTTGCTCCTGGGCTGCAAGGGTCAGGCCTTCTGTCTCCTTCTTCAGGGTCCCATTTGTGAGCCAGAGCCAGGTCTTCTATTATTATTATTATTATTATTATTATTATTAATTGCCTTTGTCCTGATGTCTTGCTCCTGGGCTGCAAGGATCAGGCCTTCTGTCTCCTTCCTTCTTCAGGGTCCCATTCGTGAGCCACAGCCAGGTCTTCTATTATTATTATTATTATTATTAATTGCCTTTGTCCTGATGTCTTGCTCCAGGGCTGCAAGGATCAGGCCTTCTGTCTCCTTCCTTCTTCAGGGTCCCATTCGTGAGCCAGAGCCAGGTCTTCTATTATTATTATTATTATTATTATTATTAATTGCCTTTGTCCTGATGTCTTGCTCCTGGGCCGCAAGGATCAGGCCTTCTGTCTCCTTCCTTCTTCAGGGTCCCATTCGTGAGCCACAGCCAGGTCTTCTATTATTATTATTATTATTATTAATTGCCTTTGTCCTGATGTCTTGCTCCTGGGCTGCAAGGATCAGGCCTTCTGTCTCCTTCCTTCTTCAGGGTCCCATTCGTGAGCCAGAGCCAGGTCTTCTATTATTATTATTATTATTATTAATTGCCTTTGTCCTGATGTCTTGCTCCAGGGCTGCAAGGATCAGGCCTTCTGTCTCCTTCCTTCTTCAGGGTCCCATTCGTGAGCCAGAGCCAGGTCTTCTATTATTATTATTATTATTATTATTATTAATGGCCTTTGTCCTGATGTCTTGCTCCTGGGCCGCAAGGATCAGGCCTTCTGTCTCTTTCTTCAGGGTCCCATTCGTGAGCCAGAGCCAGGTCTTCTATTATTATTATTATTATTATTATTATTAATTGCCTTTGTCCTGATGTCTTGCTCCTGGGCTGCAAGGATCAGGCCTTCTGTCTCCTTCCTTCTTCAGGGTCCCATTCGTGAGCCACAGCCAGGTCTTCTATTATTATTATTATTATTATTAATTGCCTTTGTCCTGATGTCTTGCTTCTGGGCTGCAAGGATCAGGCCTTCTGTCTCCTTCCTTCTTCAGGGTCCCATTCGTGAGCCAGAGCCAGGTCTTCTATTATTATTATTATTATTATTATTATTAATTGCCTTTGTCCTGATGTCTTGCTCCAGGGCTGCAAGGATCAGGCCTTCTGTCTCTTTCTTCAGGGTCCCATTCGTGAGCCAGAGCCAGGTCTTCTATTATTATTATTATTATTATTATTATTATTATTAATTGCCTTTGTCCTGATGTCTTGCTCCTGGGCTGCAAGGATCAGGCCTTCTGTCTCCTTCCTTCTTCAGGGTCCCATTCGTGAGCCACAGCCAGGTCTTCTATTATTATTATTATTATTATTAATTGCCTTTGTCCTGATGTCTTGCTCCAGGGCTGCAAGGATCAGGCCTTCTGTCTCCTTCTTCAGGGTCCCATTCGTGAGCCAGAGCCAGGTCTTCTCCTTGTCAGCTTTTCCTTCAATTTTGTCAAGGAACTTTCCATGCAGTGTTTTGTTGTGCCAGCTGTCAGCTCTAGTTTGTAGTGTGGCTTTCTTGTACTGGTTTTTTGTCTGCTGTGCTTTGAGGAGTTTCTGATTTTTGACTTCAATCAAAGCAGGTTCTTCACTTTGCTTTACATATTCTGCCAGGGAATGTTCTTCTTTAATTATTATTATTATTATTATTATTATTATTATTATTATTATTATTATTATTATTTCCCTGTTGCCACATTTCTGGCGACCCCAACATTGAGCCAAAGGGACCCCACTGGGTCTTGGGACACACAGTTTAGGAAACTGTGGTCTAGATGGCCTTTGCAGGTTGTTGTTATTATGGTTGATGTTTGCTTACATTTACTTATACCTCGCCTTTTCTCTCCACAAGGAGACTCAAAGAGGCTTCCAGTTCTGTGATTTTTATGACTTTACTAGCTGTACCCGGCCACGTGTTGCTGTGACTTATGGGCATGCTTTGTTGGCCAAGTGGAATAGCAGTGAATAGCCTTGTAACCTCAAAAGCCTGAACCCTGGCTGTACACCGGCGCCATTGTGGCCAAGGGGGTTGATAGGAGATGAAGTGGGCGGGGCCTAAAGGGGGCAAGGCCTACCCTTCTGATCAGCAACTAGGGTTGAAAACGGCTCTTCCTCGTTCTTTAATTTGGACTTTATTTTCCAGGTTTTTTGTTTGAAAGACATAGATTGGATGACTATGTCTTTTGTGGCCAAATTAGGTGTGATTTGGTTCAGTGGTTTTGTTGTTTACTCAGTCCTACAAACGTACATTACATGTTTATATATATAAATGCCGTGTAATGCCGTGTCCCCCATTTTGGGGCTTGCAAAGCCAGGACCTCCAGGTTTCTCTTTCTCCTTGACTCCCCTGGTATTATTATACTTCTCCTCCTTCAGATCCGGAACCTGGGCCCGGAGATCCAGGAAGGGGACGTGATCCTGAGCAACCACCCCTGCGCTGGGGGCAGCCACCTCCCGGACCTGACCGTCATCACCCCGGTGAGAAGGGGAAGCGACCACCTCGTTGACAACTTTGTTTACACCAAAAAGGGGTTAAGGGGGACCCAAGGCAGCTTGGAAAGGATCAAATACAGGCAGTCTCCAAGTGACTTGTCAGATGGGTATGTTGAATGTGAGATGGATATATTGAGACACTTACAGCCATCTGTCTCAATTCTCCCCTCCATTCAGTAATTCAGCATCTGTCTAGTAACACGAACAAATAAGACTGCATAGCTGTCTGCCGATCCCAGCGGTAATATATCTTTATTTACACAGCTCTGTACATAGACAGCAGTCGGAGCTGCTCGCACACATGTTTCTCTGACAGCAAGATTAATGGCGACTAAAAGAACTCTTATCGGTAAAGAATATCATCTCCCAAATTACATTCTCTGTGACTTGTTTCCTTCTTCGTAGGCAAAAGCGGAAGTCTCATTCCTTTTCTCTCTAGGCAGTAAATCATTGCTCTATGCAATTAACTACTTCTGTCCTGGATTGCTTACCAAAGCAAATACACAATTACATTGAAACAATGAGTTAAACATTTCACTACATTTAACCATTACCTTGACATTGTCATTATCACGAGCCAGACCCCCCGGGGCAATGGGGCCAATTCCTTGGGGTGACCCCACCAGACGTACAAGCGATGCCCCCCTCCTCACCCTTTCCCTCCCTCTTTGTCGCAGGTCTTCTGGCCGGGAGAGGCCAGGCCGGTCTTCTTCGTGGCCAGCCGGGGCCACCACGCGGACATCGGGGGGATCACGCCGGGCTCCATGCCCCCGCACTCCCGGTCCTTGCAGGAGGAAGGCGCCGTCTTCATGTCCTTCAAGCTGGTCAAGGGGGGCGTCTTCCAAGAGGAAGGTCTGTCCAGTGGGGCAGGAAGGGGGTCTGACCTGGGACGTGTGGGCCTTCCACCTCTGACCCACCTCCCTCCCGATCCCTTGCAGCCGTGACGGAGGCCCTGATGGCGCCCGGCCGCATCCCCGGCAGCAGCGGCACCCGTAACCTGCAGGACAACCTCTCCGACCTTCGGGCCCAAGTGGCCGCCAACCAGAAGGGGATCCAGCTGGTCAGTGACCTGATTGGCCAGTACAGTCTGGAGGTGGTGCAGGCCTACATGGCCCACATCCAGGTGAGGAAGCAAGGGCATTCGGGGAGTGATGGCTTGGTCTTGCAAGGGTTGCTTCACGGAGGAGAAGGCGA
This sequence comes from Anolis carolinensis, assembly GCF_035594765.1. Lineage (NCBI taxonomy): Eukaryota > Metazoa > Chordata > Lepidosauria > Squamata > Anolidae > Anolis > Anolis carolinensis. Next base: position 1,104,416 of record NC_085844.1, on the reverse strand, counting down.
GCCGGGACACAGAGCAAGGGATTCACAACAGCTGGTTTTGTTTTTCCTACTTAACTCAAAAAGGCCATTGTCCTTGGTAATGTAAACATGTTGTTTTCCACCAAGCGTTAATTATTTGTCTCTGGTCATGTCGGCAGTTCAGCAGTTCTCAGCAGCAACTTTTAATTACAGTTCATGAATTGGCTTCAGTCTTAGGATGGCATCTCTAGACTACATAGACCCCAACCATACTCCTTTCATACAATTTGATTCAAACAATTCACCATATTTTACGACATACAGTAGAGTCTCACTTATCCAACACTCGCTTATCCAACATTCTGGATTATCCAACGCCTTTTTGTAGTCAATGTTTTCAATACATCGTGATATTTTGGTGCTAAATTCGTAAATACAGTAATTACTACATAGCATTACTGCGTATTGAACTACTTTTTCTGTCAAATTTGTTGTATAACATGATGTTTTGGTGCTTCATTTGTAAAATCATAACCTAATTTGATGTTTAATAGGCTTTTCCTTAATCTCTTCTTATTATCCAACATATTCGCTTATCCAACGTTCTGCCGGCCCGTTTATGTTGGATAAGTGAGACTCTACTGTACATCTCTATATATAAAAATGTAATGTAATGTTCGTTTTAATATGGAGTAAACAACAAACCTACTGAACCGAAACACACCAAATTTGCCCGCAAAGGATTCCCGCAGGCAGGAAGCAGCCAGGCTTTGAAGCTGAAAGGCCATTGATGTCTGGTAAGAACACCTTTCCTCTGGGTGGATCTTTCCCTTGACTCTCATGGCTTTGGGAGACTTCCAAGGTTTACAAAATTCAAATGAAAAATCATTTTGCACGTTTTGATTCTTGGAAGCTTTTGGTGCGGGCTACTCCTACACATCGGATATCACATCGTAAGTATGAATTTAACAAACTTGATACGACTTATGGCGGCTAACAACAAATTGCACACCCCTAAAATATATATCTCTGGAGTCACCTTTCTTTTTTCCATTATAATTTTTATTGAGTTTACCAGTGTCACATTAACAAAAACAACACAAACAACACAAAAATTAAAGAAAGGAGAGAGAGAGAAGAAAGGGAAAAAAAAGAGAGAGAGAGAGGGGTGAGAGATTTAAAATACACACACACACACACACACACACACACACACATATATATATGTCATGGAACCAATTCCCAGGGCTGAATTTGCAAGCCCTGGATTTGGAGCCATAACATAAACAATCCTGAATGCCTCATGAAAACACCTGGCAGCAGAGCATGGGAACTCGGGGTTGAAAATCTAAACAATTATAATGAGTAGTTTGTGTGGGAATAGTAGAAATGTGAGACAGGGGGTGGGGTTTGGTGATGATATTTACGTGTGGTGTTACGTTGCAACCAAGGTGATAAAATTGCTTGTGTGTAAACATTATGTCATTCTCGACTTTTTCCAAGTCGTGTGTTCTTCAATAAAGATTGGTTTGATAGCAGCTGTCTTTGATCTGCGTTCATGCTGGTCGTTTGAAGTGAGCGTGACATATATATATATATATATATATATATATATATATATATTACACGAAGAAAGAAGGAAAAAAAACGCACATGTAACATGTTTTGTACTTCCATTTGTCCCTTATGAGAATGTAATTAAATTATATTATATTATGTCTTGTCCTGGTAGAACCTATGTCTTCTAGTCATTTTACTAGTATCCAACAAAAAAAAGAATTAAGTGATATTAGTTGCCATATAATCTCTAAATAAGTTCCAGTCAGTCTTATTTGTTGATTGTACTCTATAGGATCTTAACAGAAATGTTAGTTCGTCCATGTCTCTAATGTCATCAACTTTTCCTAGCCATTCATCTTTAGTTGGAACGTCTTGTAGTTTCCAGTATTTCGCAAAGATAATCCTTGCTGCCGTGGAGATATATGTAAAGATTTTGTCTTCATTTGAATTAAAATTTGTTTCCAAGTCTGTCAGCCCCAATAAATAATATTCTGGTTTCAATGGGAATGTTTTCTTTAGTATTTTTTGAGATTCTAAGTGTATCATTTTCCAGTATTTCCTTGTTTCAGAGCATGACCACCAGCTATGAAAGTATGAACCAATATGAGTCTTGCATTTCCAACAAGTGTTTTGCGTTTCTTTGTACATTTCTCCTAATTTTTTCACCTTTCTTGACCCCAAATGCAGGCCAACGCCGAGGTGGCCGTCCGGCAGATGCTGAGGGACTTTGCCCACGGCCGAGGGCAGTCGGGGCGCCCCCTGCAGGTGGAGGCGGAGGACTTCATGGACGACGGCTCCCCCATCCGCCTCAAGGTCACCATCGACCCCCAAGAGGTGAGCCCCCCCCAGGTTATTATGTAGGGCCGAAGGGGCGAATGCAGGGCTCCAAAGGGATCCCCCCCAAAAGACGGGTACGGAGCACTGAAAGGGCGAAATGCAAGTCACTTGTACATAAGTGCAGAAAAGGCAGGGTAAACCAAATGACATTTCAAATTTTTGTCTGGCTGCTGGTACATACGGGATTGTGTCGCTTTTTGGTTTCGTTCAATGTTGTCAAGCAGACTTCAAGATAGGGTGGCCCATAATAGGAATATATTTTCATAACCTGTTAAGATTATGATCCCAATATGGTTAAATATTAGTGCAGAGCAGTAAAAACGCAGAAGACTAGGGGTTTATGTGAGCAGAGGTAAAAAGAAATTAAACAGTAAGACAAAATATCCAGCCTCCCTTTCCCTTTAAAAAGTCATGCGCATAAAATAAGCATCAGAGACATCAAATAAAATAGCAAAAATATGTTTACTCACAATCTTGTATGATGATGGTCATACAGGCAAAAACATCTTAGTTCCAAAGAAAAACTGTTCAGGAAACTACATATCTCTTAACAGACAGGAACATCAGCATGGCATGGTCAGGAGCAAAGAGGAAGAGACAGGAAGAGACATCTGTACATCACTTCCTGTGTGTCCCCAGAAAGGATACTCCCATTTCCCATTTCATATGCAAAACCCTTAAATGGTGTCATCAACCCTGGAATGCATCTTGGCTCAGGTCACTAAGCAACAGACATAACTAACTACATAAACCATCCCACATTAAAAATGCATGCATGATTGCTTAGATAACCCAACAGCCCAATGTCAGGGATTCCTCTTCTTCAGAAGGAGAAGGGGAGCAGGAAAGTGTTCATGAATCTGAGGGTGAGTTGGAATCGGAGGAGGAGATTTTGCAAGTACCCACGTTTCAGGAGAGGCGAAAGGAAACAGAGCAGAGAACTCAATCGACAGACCCAGTCTTTTGAACTGAACATGCCTATCTGTATTTTATAATGTGTTTTATGAATACTGATGTAAGTTAATACAGTAGAGTCTCACTTATCCAAGCCTTGCTTATCCAAGCTTCTGGATTATCCAAGCCATTTTTCTAGTCAATGTTTTCAATATATCATGATATTTTGGTGCTAGATTCGTATGTACAGTAATTACAAAATAACATTACTGCGTATTGAACTACTTTTTCTGTCAAATTTGTTGTATAACATGATGTTTTGGTGCTTAATTTGTAAAATCATAACCTAATTTGATATTTAATAGGCTTTTCCTTAATCCCTCCTTATTATCCAAGATATTCGCTTATCCAAGCTTCTGCCGGCCCATTTAGCTTGGATAAGTGAGACTCTACTGTACCCACATTTCAGGAGAGGCGAAAGGAAACAGAGCAGAGAACTCAATCGACAGACCCAGTCTTTTGAACTTAACACACTTATCTGTATTTTATAATGTATTTTATGAATACTGATGTAAGTTAATAATAATTTTTAACTGATTTATATTGCACTGTATAATTTTTATATGTGTGTTTTTTGTAAGCCGCCCTGAGTCCCCTGTTGGGTGAGAAGAGCGGGATATAAATATTGTAATAAATAAATAAATAAATAGCGGCCAGAAATGCAGCTGAGTAATTGGGAACCGCCCTAGCAGCTGTGAGGAGACTCAGGGCTGTAAAGAAGAAGCAGGTGCAGCCAGCTCTTGCTGGTAACAAACTGACTCTAATGCTTAAGCCTTCCCTCCCCTTGTGCCTGCTTCGAGTCTGCATCTGGGAAACTGCTCCTAAGGATTTATTGCTGATTCTTTGTCTGAAGTAAGACTGCTATTTGATTTGGGAGTTTATCAGAGACTGTCCTTGCCCTAAGACTTCCTTGCTTCTTTTTGCATTATTCCACTGAATGTGCCGTACTTTATGTTTTGCTGAAGTAAAGCAGTTTTCATTTACTTACCGCAGTGTTTTAAGGCTGTTCTTGAAAGACAAAACAGGACACCCAAGGAGAAGATTTCTCTCCCCAAACTTGATGGAAAGATAACACTCTGCTAGGAACGTATCCGCCGTGTTGTTGATTGTTTTGGGGTCCCTTTGCTGCTTCCCGAATCCCGGGGCTTCCCTTTGCGTTCCTTTGCAGGGCACTGCGACGTTCGACTTCTCCGGCTCCGGCCCCGAGGTTTTCGGGAACTGCAACGCCCCTCGCGCCATCACCCTCTCGGCCCTCATCTACTGCCTGCGCTGCATGGTGGGCCAGGACATCCCCCTCAACCAGGTGAGCGGGGTTTTGTCGAGGCGGGATAGGTCGCGATTCGTAGTTTTTCAAACATGCTCTCTCTGGATCCCTGCGCAAAGGACTGAATGTCTCAGATGGAAGCCGGAAAAAACAAACCTATACATAGCAGAGTGCTTATCAGTGGTCTGCAGAGTGTAACTGCACCGTCTGACCTTGTGCTGCCCACTGTTTAGGAAAATAATGAGTCAGCTTCATATAATCTCACAGGAGGCTTTTAATCTTGACTCGTTGCTCGATGTACAAAAAATTTACACACACAGCTCAGGATCCCCTGATCTCCAATAGTCAATGGCATATACAGCGATATTCCCACTGGCATATGGAAAACAGATGTCGGCAACAGTTCAGCAAGACAAAATGGCAAGAGCATCATCAGCCAGGGCCAAAAGTGAATGATGCAACCCTCATCGTGATGGTCATGTGGTCATGACTCAGCCATCTCAGCATGTTCAAGTTACACACCACCATCCACTTAGTCATTCAGCAGGTGTGTGACCACATGTCCATTAGAACTGTATTTTCCAACAATTTTGCACAATAGGGTTACAGCCAATGCCTTCCTGTCTGACAATGCATTATCTATCTAACACATTTAGGGGGTGGGCAAGGGGGCTCTTGCTTTCTTTCCCTTCCCATCCGTCCAAGCTGATGACTGGGAAGTGACCATGTCATAGACAGAACGCCACCAAATAGAGTACAACACAGTTTATTGAAGTTACAGAACTAAAAAATGCCCGTAGGAAACAAAGGACTAGGCAAACACTTGCCTTCAATGTGAAAAGATACAAAAAAGACTCCGCTGGTACTAAAAACGGTTCAAAAGATAAACCGGATTAAACAGGAGTTTAATCCGAGTTAAATCAAAGATGCTTACTTCAGCCTGGCAATTTAAACAAACAAAAGTTGATAAACAAAGATTCAATGTAACACAAATAATTGGCAGCAGATTCCTCTCTGCTACTCAAAAGCTACAATTGAGTAACTAAGGTTGTTACTCCTCCGTGCAGCGAGCGAAATCCGGGTCCAGGCACATCAATCAGGGTAGCAACGGTCAGCAGGGTCCCAATCCGGTCCGAGGTCGAAAGCCAGGTACAGACGTCTTTAGTTCACCAGTTCCACCGATAGCCACAGAAGGGATAGTCCGAGGTCGAAGTCAGTCAGTCAGTCCAGCGTCAGTCCAGAGTAGGCAATTAATGTCCGTCAAAAAGACAACGGAGGTCCAAGCTATCAAGATTAAACACAAGTTGCACAGAAAAACCCCACACAGTTCCTCCCGCCGTCTATGCCCAGTGTCCTTGGTAACTTACGTATCCAGCAACGAATCACACCCGTCTTCAGGAAGTTCCCCAACAAGAGCCCAAGCGTTCGTCCAGATTACCTTGCCCAACGCAATTAGCCATTGATCCTAAACCCCATTTTATCCCAGTTCATAACTCCTCATCGCTGTCAGCTGCTATCCTAATTCCAGGTGCCTCATCATCATCATCATCATCCTCATCAGAGCTAAAACACCTTTGACTATGCCCCACAGCATCCCCAGCTGTGGATCCCGCTCCATCCCTCCAGCCCGTCCATGGGTCTGATCCTGCAACCCGCCAATCGCCTCCCATGCTATCATTGCCGGTGACACCCAAATCCTCCCTCACACGAGTCCATTCCATGTCATCCTCCTCTGAGCTAATCATCTCTTCCTCCATTCTCTCGGTAAAACCCTCAAATGAGTCTTCATCTGTTGGTTCTGCAAATAAGTCCCGGAGCCGTTTCCTTTCACGCTCCTCAAAAGAGTCTGACTCTCGAGGAGTCTTACGACCCCGTCTCCTAGTACCGGAGCCAGAAGGCTCAACCATAACAGACCATCTCAAAGAGTTGGGGTCAGTGGAGGTGGCAGAAGTCTCTCCATCAGCTTGTGTGTCCCTCGTCTTTAAATATGCCACGTTTGCCTTATAAATAATCAGGCTTCGGAGAGTATGGCAGCCATTTCCCTCCTGACTATTTCCAGTCAGCTGCTCTCCTCCCTCTCTGAGGTGAAAGTGGCAGTTAAAACTGTTTGTCTCAGCACCAAGCTAGAGACAGCAGCCAATCGGAATTCTGGCTCCAGCTGGCTCAGCCAATCAGCTGTCGACACATGCCCTTTCCAGTCAACTCACAAATCCTCACTCACTCCACATACATTCTTTCAACATGCATACTCACCACCTTCTTCATTCAGGCCATCTTGGTAGGAAGCGGGTGATCGGACTCTACATTCCCCACAGATCTGCCACACTTTTCCAAGGGGAAAGTGTCTCTCTATGTAACAATTTTTCTGCTGTTGTTGTTCTTGATTGTTTGACAACTTGCTCTTCAGCTAAGATGCTCCATCAGTTCCTGACAGATGTTGTTTTTCTTCCTCAGTGTAAATAACCATTGTTTCTGACTTCCTTAACTAAAAGAATCATTGTCTCTGACCATGTAACCATGTCTATTTACCCCAAAAGTTCTCAAGTGAGTTATCGCCAGTAGTTTTTCTTCCTCGGTACTTTTCATGCCACAATGAATTCTTCACCTCCTTTGTTTCTTCATAAGGCCATTTTCACAGGTTCCAATTATCGGATGGTGTCGTCAGCCTTGGCAAGCCGCAGTAGGCCCTTCGCCAGACCCCAATCGTACAATTTCATTCAATCTATTCACGACATTTTAAAATCTTTAAAAACATTATTTCATATCATTACCTGAATTAGATTTTTCGTTAGAGAGGTTTACACCCAAATATTTGAAAATGGAAAACATGGAAACCCAGGCTTTAGCAAAGCTAATAAATCACCAGCAGGAATAAGATCTGGTGGCCGGTTTGAAGCCTGGTCGGGGTGAGCACCTGACTGCCAGCCCAGCTCACTGTTTACCTAAGCAGTTCAAAAACAGTTTAGAGATGTAAGTAGAGAAATTAGGAACCGCTAATTAGCAGGGGAGGTAAAAAAGTGTGTTGTTGTTGTTGTTATTATTATTATTACTTATGGTTTTCAGTGCTTATTTAGTTACATTCTTAGTCATAAACAGCTCTTTTCTCCTTATTGGTTTTGAATCCTCTCTCCGTATTCCGTTAAGAAGGAACACAGACCTCATTAATTCCACAGTGCAGACGTGCCCTTTTACATTTCTCTCTGTCTCTCTCTCTCATTACGCAGGGCTGCCTGGCCCCCATCCGGGTGGTCATCCCCAAGGGCTCCCTGCTGGACCCCTCTCTGGACGCGGCCGTGGTGGGGGGCAACGTGCTGACCTCGCAGCGGGTGGTGGATGTCATCCTCCGGGCCTTTGAGGCCTGTGCGGCCTCTCAGGTGAGACTATACAAACACTGAGGTCCTTGGGGTGCCTTAATGATCCCCAAGAGGTACCTTGAGGGATACCTTCCATGACCACCGGCCCTTTGGGGGTGTGTTTGTCTCGTCACTCCTCACTCCCGGCCTCTTCCTCCTTCCAGGGATGCATGAACAATGTGACCTTTGGGAACGCGCGGGTGGGCTACTACGAGACGGTGGCCGGAGGGTCCGGAGCGGGGCCCCACTGGCACGGCCAGAGCGGGGTCCACTCCCACATGACCAACACCCGCATCACGGACCCAGAGATCCTGGAGAAGCGGTGGGTGGTTTAGAGCATTTACATCCCATGTTGGGATGGTATCAATGGTCATCTCCACCGACTCATCCTCTCCCCCGTTTCCAGGTATCCAGTGGTCCTGAAGTGCTTCCAGCTGGCCCCCGGCACAGGTGGGGATGGTCAGTTCCGGGGCGGAGACGGCGTCCGGCGGGAGATCCAGTTCCGGGAGGAGATGGTGCTCTCAGTGCTGAGCGAAAGGAGGGCTTTCCGGCCCTATGGCCTACAAGGTGAGACCGGGGTGTCTGTGTTTGTGTGTCTCCAACTGGATACCTGCCGAGTGTGCCCCCAAGGATGGGAGGCAGTCCTTGTGAGGAGGGGTGTCCCATGTCGAGAGGGGAGGCTGCCACATGGAACCGGGTGCCCCTACACCGTCCAGCTTCACCCCCTCCATTTCCATGGCCAGTCCTTGGCCCCTCACTCACCCTTTGGCTTCTCTTCCCTGGCAGGGGGCAAGGAGGGCGCTCCGGGACTCAACCTGCTCATCCGGAAGGACGGACGGACCATCAGCCTCGGGGGCAAGACCTCCGTCACAGTGTTCCCTGGGGTGAGCGTCTATCCATCCTCTCACACATCCAGGCATTGAAAATGGGGAGAGCCCGTGGTCTACCCTCCCTGTCATCAATAGCCGCCTCCCCTTCCCCTACCTACTCTTTCTCCTACCTCCTACCCCTACCTCCCCCTTTCCCCACTTCCTGCATCCCCTAGCTCCTCCCGTTCCTCTAACCCCCTTTACTCATCCTCTATCTCCTTACTCTTTGTTTCCTGTACCTCTACCCTCTCCTACTCCTCCCTCCCCTTCCCTTCTTTCCTCTACTTATTTCTCCTACCTCCCCTTCCCCTAACCCCTTCTTCCCTACCTCCTCCTTCCCCTTCCTACTTCCTCTATCTGCTTCCCTATCTTACCCTCCCCCTACTTCTTCCTCTTTCTCCTTCACATCTCCCCTTCCCTACCTCCCCTTCCTTTCCCCCTACCTCCCCTTTCCCTTACCGCCTCCTTCTCCTACCCCTACCTCCCCCTTTCCCACTTCCTGCATCCCCTAGCTCCTCCCGTTCCTCTAACCCCCTTTACTCATCCTCTATCTCCTTACTCTTTGTTTCCTGTACCTCTACCCTCTCCTACTCCTCCCTCCCCTTCCCTTCTTTCCTCTACTTGTTTCTCCTACCTCCCCTTCCCCTACCCCCTTCTTCCCTACCTCCTCCTTCCCCTTCCTACTTCCTCTACCTGCTTCCCTATCTCACCCTCCCCCTACTTCTTCCTCTTTCTCCTTCACATCTCCCCTTCCCTACCTCCCCTTCCTTTCCCCCTACCTCCCCTTTCCCTTACCGCCTCCTTCTCCTACCCCTACCTCCCCCTTTCCCACTTCCTGCATCCCCTAGCTCCTCCCGTTCCTCTAACCCCCTTTACTCATCCTCTATCTCCTTACTCTTTGTTTCCTGTACCTCTACCCTCTCCTACTCCTCCCTCCCCTTCCCTTCTTTCCTCTACTTATTTCTCCTACCTCCCCTTCCCCTACCCCCTTCTTCCCTACCTCCTCCTTCCCCTTCCTACTTCCTCTACCTGCTTCCCTATCTCACCCTCCCCCTACTTCTTCCTCTTTCTCCTTCACATCTCCCCTTCCCTACCTCCCCTTCCTTTCCCCCTACCTCCCCTTTCCCTTACCGCCTCCTTCGCCTACCCCGATCTCCTCCTTTCCCTGCTTCCTGCATCCCCTTCCTCCTCTCTTGTTTGCCTGCTACCCTATCTTCCAATCCTTCCCCATCCCCCTTTCTCTCCCTTCTTCCCCTAAACTCCCCTCCCCTTACTCCTTCTCCTACCTCCTTCTCCTACCTTTCCCTTCCGTTCCATCCCCCTTCCCTTCTTCCTCTACCTGTTTCCTCTACCTCCCCTTCTCCTACTTCCTTTCCTTCACCCCACCCTTCCTTCTTTGCGTCCACCCACCTTTCCCTACGCCCTTCTTCCCCACTTCCTCTTCCCCTTCCTCGTTGTTCTGCTTTGCCCCTTCCCCTTCCTCTACCTGCTTCCCTATCTCACCGTTTACCTGCTTCTTCCTCCCCTTTTCTCCTTCCCCTTCCCCTTCCCCTACCTCCCCTACCTTTCCTAGTCCAGTGGGTTGGACTAGATGGTTTATGCAGTCTCTTCCAACTCTATGATTTTATGATTCCCTTTCTCCTTCTTTCCTGTCTGCTTCCCTTGCCTCCCCCTACCTCCTACCCCTACCTCCCCATCTCCCTCTTTTTCTACTTCTTGCAGCCCTGACGTCTTCCTTTCTCTACTTGCTTCCCATTCCTCCCCTTTCCCCTTCCCGCCCTTCTTCCCCTTCCTCTACCTGCATCCCTATCTCACCCTTTCCCTGCTTCTTCTTCCCCTTTTCTCCGCCTTCCTCCTCCCTACCTCCCCAGCTTTCCCTTTCTCCTTCTTTCCTCTGATTCCCCTACCTGCTACCCCTACCTCCCCCGTATCTGTATCTCCTACTTCCTCCTCTCTGTACTTGCTTCCCCTTCCTCCTTTTTCCCCTACCTTGTTCCCGTAACCTCCTCCTCCTTCTCCTCCTCCTCTTACTCCTCCCTCTACCTCCTCCTTCCTCTGTCTCCTTTCTCTTTCCCCTTCCTCCATCTCTTCCTCCCTGGGGAAACCCCTCTCACTCTATGGGGCAGGTAATAATGTTCTTGAGGGGCAGGGGAATCAGCGTATCTCCCTTGACCCAAGGCCAATCCCCTCCAGATGTTTCTGAACAACTCCCCTACCTCCCCTTCCCCTACTTCCTTCTTCTTCCTCATTTCTCTGTCTTATTTATTTATTCACAGCATTTATATTCCGCCCGTCTTTCTCACCCCGAAGGGGACTCAGGGCGGATCACATTACACATATAAGGCAAACATTCAATGCCTTTAACATAGAACAAAGGCAGAGACAAACGCAGGCTCCGAGCTGGCCTCGATCTCATGACCTCTTGGTCAGAGTGATTTGTTGGAGCTGGCTGCTCACCAGCCTGCACCACAGCCCGGATGCCCTACCCCTTCCTCCTCCCCTACCTCCTTTTTCCATGTTCTCCTTCCTCTACCTCTTTCCCCTCCCACTTTGGAGAGAAAAAGAAGGGTATAAAACAACAACAACAACAACAACAACAACAACAACAACAACAGGTACCGATAATTGTCTTGATGGGAATTGAGAGTTTGTCTCTCCCTTGACCCAACACTGACTGTCTCTTTCTTCTCTCCATTCAGGACGTCTTCCGCCTGCAGACCCCCGGCGGAGGGGGCTTCGGACCACCCTCTGCCCCCCAGCACTGCCCCCCGGCCCCCCCAGCCCCACCTCCAGGACAGCGCTTTGCGGAGCGAGGGAGCCTCTTTGACTTCCGCCTGGTCCAGGAGATGGCCTGAGGGCCTCGGGACACTCCTCACACCACAGAGGCCCCCATCCGTTGGTTGCTCGGACTCTGGGTGAAGAGGGGAGGGAGGTGTTGGTGCAAGTGGGGGGGAGGCTCCAGAGCAGCCCTTTGACCCAGCTCTTCCTGCCGTGGGTCTCCATGGGGATGCTTCCCTGGGCAGGAATGGGGGCTTCAGGAGGAGGAGACCCAAGGAATTTGGGTGAATGGGCAACAAGAGGAGCAGCTCCGTGTTGGGCCACAAGTGGGCATCAGGGTCCAGAATTGGGATGGTCAGCAGTTCTCCATCTGGCCATGTGTGTGTTAAAGGGCAGGACTGTCTTCTGCATTATGGTCAGTCTGGACTTCCTAGAAAGTTTGAGGCTCTTCTTCGTGCTGGTGGGCCTGTGCCTTCCTCCTCCTCCTCCTCCTCCTTCTCCACTTCTTACTCCTCTTCTTCTTCTTCCTCCTCCTCCTCCTCTTCTCTCTCCTCCTCCTCCTCTTCTTCTTCTTCCTCCTCCTCCTCCTCCTCTTCTCTCTCCTCCTCCTCCTCCTCCTCCTCTTCTTCTTTCTCCTCCTCCTCCTCCTCCTCCACTTCTTACTCCTCCTCTTCTTCTTCTTCCTCCTCCTCCTCCTCCTCCTCCTCCTCCTCCTCCTCCTCCTCTTCTCTCTCCTCCTCCTCCTCCTCTTCTTCTTCCTCCTTCTCCTCCTCCTCCTCCACTTCTTACTCCTCCTCCTCCACCTCTTCTTCTTCCTCTTCTTCCTCCTCTTCATCTTCTTTTTCCTCCTTCTCCTCCTCCTCCTCCTCCTCCTCCTCCACTTCTTACTTCACCTCTTCTTCCTCCTCCTCCTCTTCCTTGCCACACTGCCTCCGTTTCAGCCCTGCCAAGCACTCCACAAAAATGGTAGCAAGCAATGGCAACTGCCCCCCAATTTGTGGCATGGCTTCCATGTTGCAGGGGTTAATAAAGCCATTCAGGACCAGTAAGAGTGTCTTTATTTGGGGGGGGGGCAGAGTGGTAGGGGGCACGAGGAGGACCCCTATTTGGCAGGGGAAGATGAGGGGGTGCTGGCCTCTGTCTTCCTGGGCCGCCCCCCCCCCCCCATTCTCCTGCACTCCAGGTTCTCTGTGAGGTGAACACAACAGTGAGCATCATGTAGCCACCATCTACGGGCCCATTCTGCGGGCGCTATACTCTGCTTTATTCTTTTGAAATTGGGGCCACATTTCTCAGCCTTGACAAATAAGAAAAGACAGGTTGGTGTTGAAATGGCAGACAAAGGTTTGAGGTAATGAAACAAATAAAGTTCCAGTGGCTGTAGAAAAAAAGACGTTTATTCTCAGTGGCCAGAGAGAATATAGACCCTCCTGTCTCCAGGAAAAAAGGGTACAGAACAAAGAAACACAGGTTCTTATATACTATTTTTACATTCATCTATTTACATCATATAGGCATTATCCATCACCAATTAGTGTCAAAAAAAGTCTTACTTTGCACTTTACTAAAAGCTACTTTTGCATTTTCCTAAAATATAGACTACTTTCAAGACCTCTGACCCTCCATTAGGCCTTATCTAAGGAATTCCTATCTAGGTTCTCAGGGATCCATTAATTAAGGAATTCCCCCCTATCTTAGCTTGTCAGAGAGTCATTAGCACTCCTACATGGTGCCAGGTCTTATCTTGACATCTCAAAAAGCCTTAATTTGTCTCTTGTCCATTAGCTTATCTATTTTTGTTGACACTTGACATATGTCTCTGGCCCTTAGGGTGAACTTTGGCCTCTGCTTATGGGGAGACAGTTATTTGCTGAGCAGAGTGTATTTTGGGGCTATATGCACACAGTCTGCTTGTGATTACATTTTTCCTATTCCTATTTCTAGTATGATTACATTCAATATATCGTTTCCAATACAAGTATTATATTTTCCCAATACACCTTCATCAATGTAATCCATGTGAAGAAGAAATATCCCTATATCATTGCATAATAGTCGTCACAGCATAATAGTTACAACTCCTATTTTTTGTGTGTCAAAATGGTATTTCTATTTTCCTCACATAATAGTCGTACCCTGATTTTGGGCTGATTCTCCCTCCCTCCCTCCCTTCAAGGTTTAAAAATTACATAATGGAAGCCTTTGAAACTCCACTCTTCTCTCCTTCCTTTGTTGTCGCTTCCACCTCCTGGACCATCCCAGGCCAGATCTCCCTGTTGGCCATGGCCACACCCAGCTCCTTCAAGACCAAGCCAGTCCCTTCAAGGATGCCATCCATTCACCCACCTTGCCCTTGGATGACCCCTCTTCCTCTTTCCTTCCCTTTTCCCCAGCATCACTCTCTTCTTGTGTCTGTTTTAATTTTATTGTGCTTAGTACGATTCTTATTAGTAGCTCTGGCTCTGTTTTAAGTGGAGTTCTATAATGACACAACACCCGAGGAAGTGATAACGAAACAAGGGGAACAACCCGGGAGACCTTGTTGTGTACCAGTTCTTGGCGTTGTGAATCAAACGAAGAATTCCTTTGAATATAGAAACTGTTATTTTGGAGACTGAGTATCTTTACTACAGTTGACATTGGCCCAAGATTCCACACAACTCCAGGAATAATATGGACTTAGTTGCCTCTTTATGTCTGTTATTTACTCCTTAAATAGTATACTTTGTGAGATTATGACATGGAAATTGTACTTTTGTTTATGATATCCTGAAAGCAATTTTGTTATATGCAATATAGTTTGAAGAGAATTACTCTAATATAGAGTTTCAGAAACCTGATTTGTATTACATTTCTTGGGAGTTTTACAAGAGTGTATATACCAGTGATGGCCAACCTATGACACGCATGTCAGCACTGACCCAACTCGAGTTACGAGTTGGGTCGATACAGGGAATGCCGTGGATGTAGCGTACCTGGATTTCAGTAAGGCCTTCGACAAAGTCCCCCACGACCTTCTGGCAAGGAAACTAGTAAAATGTGGGCTAGACAAAACTACGGTCAGGTGGATCTATAATTGGCTAAGCGAACGAACCCAAAGGGTGATTCTCACCAATGCGTCGTCTTCATCGTGGAAAGAAGTCACGAGTGGAGTGCCACAGGGTTCCGTCCTGGTTCCGGTTCTGTTCAACATCTTTATTAACGACTTAGACGAAGGGTTAGAAGGCACGATCATCAAGTTTGCAGACGACACAAAACTGGGAGGGATAGCCAACACTCCAGAAGAAAGGAGCAGAATTCAAAACGATCTTGACAGACTAGAGAGATGGGCCGAAATGGGGAGGAATGCTGGGAGTTGGAGTCCAAAACACCTGGAAGGAGGGCCCAAATTTGCCCATGCCTGGAGTAGATATTCCACATGGTCTCTTCCAACTCTTCTAGGCTGCAGGGCCTTTGGAAACCACATTTTGCTATTTTTTTCAATGGATATCTCATTGAGTCTCAACCAATACAACCTATGTGTTGTCCAGAGGAGAGCAACTCAAATGATCAAGGGCCTGGAGAACAAGCCCTATGAGGAGCGGCTTAAAGAGCTGGGCCTGTTTAGCCTGCAGAAGAGAAGGCTGAGAGGAGACATGATAGCCATGTACAAATACGTGAAGGGAAGTCACAGGGAGGAGGGAGCAAGATTGTTTTCTGCTGCCCTGCAGACTAGGACACAGAACAAGGGCTTCAAACTACAGGAAAGGAAGGAGATTCCACCTGAACATCAGGAAGAACTTCCTCACTGTGAGAAGGGCTGTTCACAAGTGGAACTCTCTCCCCGGGGCCGTGGTGGAGGCTCCTTCCTTGGAGGCTTTTAAGCAGAGGCTGGATGGCCATCTGCCGGGGGTGCTTTGAATGCGATTTCCTGCTTCTTGGCAGAATGGGGTTGGACTGTAAGGCCCATGGGGTCTCTTCCAACTCTACTATTCTATGATTCTATGATTCTATGACACGCCTAGCCATTTTTGCTGAGCCGCATGCAGATTGAATGGATGACTAATGTCTTTTGTGGCCAAATTTGGTGTGATTTGGTCCAGCGGTTTTGTTGTTTACTCCATGGGAATTATGCACATTACATACATACATATATATATATATATATATATATATATATATATATATATATTCTATTATTATTGTAGTATATTATTATATTATTACTATTATATTATTCATTATTCATGACTACATTGAAACTACAATAGAGAGAAATCAGCGTTGAAACTGCAAGAGGTACCCTAGATCGTTGTACATGGAAATAATGGTAGTAAATAGTTTTTAATTTATTGAATACAGTTATATATTACAATTATACATTTTTGTTATTTAAACTATATATATTGTGACATTATGGGGGTTTTTTTCTCAAAGTGACACACCACCCAAGTCATGCTAGGTTTTTTGGTGAATTTTGACACACCAAGCGCAAAAGGTTGCCCATCATTGGTATATACACATACATTATTGTTCTGTGTTATTATAGATATTTGTGCATTATCCGATCCGCTGACTCCCACAGACAGCACACCTGAAGCAACTCCTGATTGCGATTCCTATCTTAATGATTAAATGACTTCCAAACAAGATGCAAATGTTGAAGGCTTTCACCGTTGGAATCAATGGGGTGTTGTGTGGCTTCTGGGATGTATGGCTGTGCTCCAGGAGCATTTTCTACTGATGCTTCGGCTTTGAAACCACACAACACCCCAAGATACAAATGCACCGTTGCCACAACATGGGGGGAAAAGAGCTGGCAGGACCGGGCAGGTTCGATGTGCAGTTGCAGCCTGAGATACACAACACAGGTGCGGGGCTGCTGGCATGGAAGGCGGAGCATGTTCCGGCATGTGCCAATGCGGTCTAGTGTGTGCTGGGAAGAAGTCACGTGTCCTTGCAGGCACATTCTTGGGATGCCTTCCTTCTGCTGCACACCTACGCCTGCGGCCACCTTCTTCCCCCGTATCTCAGCATTTTTGAAGGGAGATCTGCAATATTGCCAGATGAGCAAAAACCCATTCTGGGCTGTATGGCCATGTTCCAGAAGCATTCTCTCCTGACGTTTCGCCCACATCTATCCAAGGATGGAATTGTATGCAAGTCGGAACAAGGATCATAGAATCGTAGAGTTGGAAGAGACCTCACGGGCCATCCAGTCCAACCCCCTGCAAGAAGCAGGGTAATCGCATTCAAAGCACCCCCGACAGATGGCCATCCAACCTCTGCTTAAAAGCCTCCACCATTGTCCGGGGGACATTTCTTTAAGTTTAACTCCAGCCAAATTTATACACACATACACATATGCATGCTAACTTTGGATAGCATAGGGAAGGGTTAACACTCCTGTGGTGTTTCCTTTGCTGTCTGCGTGAAATCGAGCAATTTAAAGCAGTCGTGGATCGTGAGATCCGGACCGCGGATAGCGAGACCCATTAAACAGGTAACCAACACAGGCTTCAGGCCGCCTGTGCATCCGTGTATGGCGAGACTGAGAAGCTGTAACCCAATGTTCCCCAGTCAAGAAGTCTCACCAGTTGAAGAAGAAGCTACCGAGGTATTTTAGTTATTTATATTGGTTTAGTTATTTGTATTGGTTTTAACTTGTCACATTTTGTTTCTGTTTTGGGCTTGGCCTCATGTGAGCCTCCCCGAGTGCCTTCGGGGAGATGGTGGCAGGATAGAAAAATTATTATTATTATTATATTGTATGACACAGCAAACAAGATAGATATGCTGGATTTCATATCACAAAATCAGAAGTCGAACACTTCCCAAGTGTCTAGGACTGTGTGATGTATTTTCGGATGATGCGCGCAGATCGCAGTCGGGTGGCCTTTTGCAGTTGGCAGATCGTGATTTTGTCGATGTCTACTGTTTCCAAATGCCGGCTGAGATCTTTTGGCACGGCACCCAGTGTGCCCATCACCACCAGGACCACCTGCACTGTGTTTTCTGATAGTCTTTGGTGACCCCCCCCCCAGGGGTCCCGACCCCCAGGTTGAGAAACGCAGCACCAATACAAAGTGCAATGTGTTCCCATCCGAAGTGCTTTGAGCGAGGCAGATTTGCAAGAGCCCCATACAATGCAAGGGTTTGACCATGCAATGACCAGGATGTTGAATG
This sequence comes from Anolis carolinensis, assembly GCF_035594765.1. Taxonomy (NCBI): domain Eukaryota; kingdom Metazoa; phylum Chordata; class Lepidosauria; order Squamata; family Anolidae; genus Anolis; species Anolis carolinensis. Next base: position 1,086,678 of record NC_085844.1, on the reverse strand, counting down.
TATGTATCACATCTTATTGTCCTGCAGTTTTTACAAGCAGGGTCAGCTACACATTATTAGCCCACGATTGAGCAACCTTCCCGGTAGATCCGCCCAATTCCATGTAGTTTTTACTAGGTGACAAGACCCCCCTGGTGACATTGGCGGTTGCCAAGTTTCTTTCAGAGGAAGCAGGATAAGACAATTTCCTGTACGAGACTCAGGTTGAAGCTTGCCTTGTACAGTATATATTTGCAGGGTTTTTACCCATGTTCATCTGCATCTAGAATGGCACTCGTCAGAGCTGGCCCTAGGTATTTTTCAAGTGTAGGCGAACAGAATTTTGGTGCCCCCCCCCCCCAAACCAATCACTGAAAAATAAAAGCGTTGGATAAGCGAAAATGTTTGATAAAAGGAGGAATTAAGGCAAAGCCTATTAAACATCAAATTACATTAAGATTTTACAAATTAAGCACTAAAACATCATGCTTTACAACAAATCAACAGAAAAAGCAGTTCAATACCTTGCGGAGGCAGGCCGCAGGAGACAGAAGTTGCCTCGATGGCGCCCCCCAACAAGATGGCGCCACAGGCAACGGCCTAGTTGGCCTGGTGGTTGAACCGCCTCTGGCACTCGTCCTTTTAAGTGGTCTTATCAGTTTATGAATCTGCTGCCCACTTTTCCACTGAGCAAACTGGATCTGTGGACCGTAATAAAGACTGAAAAACACTTGGAGGGAGGGCCCAAGTTTGCCCAGGCCTGCCTTACCTCTTCCACAGTTATGTGGTGGCGACTATTATGTGGTGAAATGCGGTAGTTCTGTGAGCTGTGTCTCCCTCCCAGAGGACAAGATGGGAGTTTGTTCATGAGGAGCAGGGTGATGACAACCCTTTATACTGTACACCCTCCCTACTTTGCATGGTCTCTGTGGTCAGTTCCAGCTATCTCCTCGCCTGGCTGACCACCTCTGCAAACTGCAGAACTGCTTTGTGCTGGAATCATAATCAGGGCAGACCTTTCAGGCGGCAAATACCAGCAAAGCCAGTTCCAAACCACTTCCCCTCCGGGCACTTTATGCACCTGCTGGCTGAATGCCGGTGAAGAATAGAGGAAACTGTGCCAACCTCACGTGGGGGACAACTCTGAGCTCCCTTTGCGTCAATGGCACCGGTTCCATCCTGTGCACAATTCTACCCTACAATGGGATTTAGGAACGCTGCTCTCGGGACGGATGGGGCCCTGCGTCTGCTGTGACCTTCTCTTTGCAATGTGTACAGGTGTGGCGGAACACACAAATCACACACAGAGATTCCTTTTCGCCTCTATTGTCCAGGTCTCAATGAGAGAAAACAATATTCTTCCGCCAGTCTTATCTTTGGTGGCTGACGACTTTGGAACAAGAGATACAAAACTGAGAAGTCCACTTGGTGGGAAACAACTGGTTCCTGCAAAAATGGTATTGCTTGGTGTTTGAAAGTCTGCACCAAAGGAAGGAAGGAAGGAAGGAGGGGGGACGCTGGCTATGCCTTGATCCCCTTTCCGTTGAGCTCCACATTGGGGGGCCCTGCTGCAGTGGGTGCACAAACTGAGCCCCCCAGACCCACCTCTGGGACAAGATGGGGCAAAAAGCTGCTAGCAGAAAGGAGCAGACTGCGATGGAGGGGTCTTTGGAAATCAGAAGGGATGGGAGACCGGTGCAGAGGGCTCAGTGTGATCCCCAAGGGCCCCTCCGTCGTGCTTCGGCCCCCCAGACCTGAAGGGAGCTGCCAAAGGTTGTTTGCTGCCCTTCCGTTTCTTTCTGCCCCACATGGAATCCAGGAGGCCACCCCTGGGCCAGGCAATCGTTTGGGCCCCCAATGGCAGGGTTTTCAGAGGGAGGTCCCAGCTCCCCAGTGTCATTTTCTTTGCCTCCGGGCGGCAGGCAGAGCTCAGGCTTCGTCCATATGCGCCGCGGGGGCCACATGGAGGCGCAGGCCGAAGGGCAGGTGGTCGGAGCAGGTGGCCAGGTGGGTGATGAAGGAGACCTTCTCCACGGCCTGCAGGCAAGGAGGAGAGACACGGTGTAAGAGCAGTGGGAGGCAGAAGGAAGTGGCCACGAGGGGCAAGGAGCGCCAGGGATCACTGACATGCCCCACAGATTGTTTGGCCTCCAGCAAGGACAGATTTCTGGAGCAACACATAGAGTCAGAGTTGTTAGAGACCCCCAAAGGCCATACACTCCAACCATTCTCTACCAGGCACCAGTCCTCCCAATAGATCAGGGATCCTCAAACGTTTTAAGTGGAGGGATGGTTCACGATCCCTCAGACTGGTGGGGGGCTGGACTAGGATGAAATAGTCCAAAACTGGGATTGTTGTTGTTGTGTGCCTTCAAGTCGTTTCAGACTTAGGTTGAGGAAGGTGTATTGGGAAAATATAATACTTGTATTGGAAACTATATATTGAATGTAATCATATTAGAAATAGGAATAGGAAAAATGTAATCACAAGCAGATTGTGTGCATATAGAACCCAAAATACACTCTGCTTAGCAAATAACCGTCTCCCCATAAGCAGAGACCAAAGTTCACCCTAAGTGCCAGAGACATATGTCAAGTGTCAACAAGAATACATAAGCTAATGGATAAGAGACAAATTAAGGCTTTTGGGATGTCAAGATAAGACCTGGCGCCATGTAGGAGTGCTAATGACTCCCTGACAAGCTAAGATAGGGGGGAATTCCTTAATTAATGGATCCCTGAGAGCCTAGATAGGAATTCCTTAGATAAGGCCTAATGGAGGGTCAGAGGTCTTGAAAGTAGTCTATATTTTAGGAAAATGCAAAAGTAGCTTTTAGTAAAGTGCAAAGTAAGACTTTTTTTGACACTAATTGGTGATGGATAATGCCTAGATGACGTAGATAGAGGAAGGCAAAAATAGTATATAAGAACCTGTGTTTCTTTGTTCTGTACCCTTTTTTCCTGGAGACAGGAGGGTCTATATTCTCTCTGGCCACTGAGAATAAACGTCTTTTTTTTCTACAGCCACCGGAACTCTCTTTGTCTCATTACCTCAAACCTTTGTCTGCCATTTCAAGGTCAACCCTAAGTCTAATGTTTAGGACAAAGGCCGGATCAATTACCTTGGAGGGCCGCATCCGGCACATGGGCCTTAGTTTGGGGACCTGTGCAATAGATGGTCATCCAGACTCTGCTTAAAACCCTTCCGAGAAGGAGACTCCACTGGATAATCCGGCAGCAGCATATTCCTCTGCCAAACAGCTCTAACTGTCAAGAAGTTCTTTCTAATATTCAGGTGGGATCTCTTTTTCCTGCAATGTGAATCCATTGCTCCAAGTCTGGAGTAGTAGCAAAACGAGCTGGCTCCCTAGTCCTCAATATGACCTCCTTTCCAGCATTCAAACCTGGCCCTCCTGTCCCCTTCCCTCGGCCTTCTCTTCTCCAAGCTAAGCAGACTCAGCTCCTCATCCAATCCTCATAGGACTTGGCTTCCAGACCTTTGGCCACGTTGGCCTCCCTTCTTGGGACGCAGCCTGGTTTGATGGTATCCCAGAACTCAACTCACAAGCCTGATTGACATGGATCCCCAGGAGCCAAAATTTCCCTTGACCCCAAACATTTAGTTCCCGTGAATGTAGCCAGCAGCGACACTGGCAACTACAACTTTGCTGGGTTGCTTTCAGTTTGTGACTTAGAAGAGACCCCTGAACCCCTTCCACATGAACCCGTGCCAAGCCAAATCTCCCCATCCCATCCTTGTTCCCAAATGCAGGTTCATCCCTTTATCTCTACTGATTTCCACCTTGTGGCTTCGACCCAGCCCTTTGACCCTTTGGACCCTGGACTCTCCTTGGCCTCCCACTCAGCTTTATGCCACACACAAATACGACTGGACGTTGGACGAGGCCAAAGGGCCATATGAGCCAATGTAACAGTGGACTTGGGCCTGCCTTAGCTTACCCCAGGCATGGGCCAGCTTGGGCTCTCCAGGTGTTTTGGGCTTCGACTCCCACCATTCCTAACAGCCTCAGGCCCCTTCCTTTTCCCCCTCAGCCGCTTAAGGGCTTAAAGGGCCTGAGGCTGTTAGGAATGGTGGGAGTCGAAGCCCAAAACACCTGGAAGGCCAAAGTTGGCTCATGCCTGGTCTTCCCCTTGCTCCTGTCCTAAAAAAAATAAGTCCCTTCCATCCATATTAATTCCTTTCCCACCCGCATGGCCAGGGCTCCCACGGGGACTGACCGTTCTCAGGTCCAGAGAGCCAGGGTGCTCCCGGTACATGATGTAGTCCAGGCGCCGTCCTTCGCACCCGGTGGCCGAGGGGTCCGGCCGCCCATCCGCCAGCACCGGCCCGGCCAGGAACTTCCTCCGTCCATCCGGTTGCTCCAGAGTCCTGCAAGAAGGTACAAAAATAAAATAAAATAATATTAATAATAAGTACAAGAAAACCGCACTACAAACTAGAGCTGACGACTGGTACAACAAAACCTTGCGTGGAAAGTTCCTTGATAAAATTGAAGGAAAAGCTGATAAGGAGAAGACCTGGCTCTGGCTCACGAATGGGACCCTGAAGAAGGAGACAGAAGGCCTGATCCTTGCAGCCCAGGAGCAAGCCATCAGAACAAAGGCCATTAATAATAATAATAATAATAATAATAATAATAATAGAAGACCTGGCTCTGGCTCACGAATGGGACCCTGAAGAAGGAGACAGAAGGCCTGATCCTTGCAGCCCAGGAGCAAGACATCAGGACAAAGGCCATTAATAATAATAATAATAATAATAATAATAATAATAATAATAATAATAGAAGACCTGGCTCTGGCTCACGAATGGGACCCTGAAGAAGGAGACAGAAGGCCTGATCCTTGCAGCCCAGGAGCAAGACATCAGGACAAAGGCAATTCAGGCCAAGATCGAAAAATCAGCTGATGACCCAAAATGCAGACTGTGCAAGGAAGCTGACGAAACCATTGATCATATCCTCAGCTGCTGTAAGAAAATCGCACAGACAGACTACAAACAGAGGCACAACTTTGTGGCCCAAATGATTCATTGGAACGTATGCCTCAAGTACCACCTGCCAGCAGCAAAGAACTGGTGGGATCACAAACCTGCAAAAGTATTGGAAAATGAGCACGCAAAGATACTGTGGGACTTCCGAATCTAGACTGACAAAGTTCTGGAACACAACACACCAGACATCACAGTTGCTATTTCCAACAGATTCAGTGTATTTCAGAAGCTCAAACTAATGTTCACCATGTCTCATTAACTAGACATCTACAAATATCAGACAGGATGAGCTGTAGACTTGTTTTGAGGACAATTTGTTGCCCAAGGTCTTTCTTATGTGAAAGTTAGATATGGGGGAATGGAATAATGTTTTGATTTGGGGTGCTGTGTGGGTTCTGGGCTTTCACGGCCAGAATCATTGGGGTGTTGTGTGGCTAGATGTCAGCCACAGATGCAGGCAAAACTTGCCAGAACATGGCAACACAACCCAGATTTTTTTGACCACTGTAACACCTATAAATCTTGTAGCTTTTTCAGAAGCAGCCCTTCCCCAAACCCTTCACTCACCTCTTCATGCTCTCCGGGGTTGAGACAGGCTCTTCATAGATCTCCAAGTAGGCCATCAGGGTCCCTGAGGAAGACAGGAGCAAAAGCTGAGCACAGAGCCCTTCCCACAAAGCCTCACTTGCAAGGCCAGAGGGAATAACCACAGCTAAAGACCAAAGACCAGGATGCAAAGGGAAAGAAGGAGGAGGACAAAGTCCCATCTTGGAAGAGAAGAACCCTAGAACCCTTGCCTTGTGTCTTCACTTCTGTTTCTTAGATCTAGAATCATAGAATCACAGACTTGAGAGAGACCCCAAAGACCATCCAGGCCAACCCCTTTCTGCCATGCAGAAAAAGCACAAAGTACCCCCAACAGATAGCTATCCAGCCAAAGAAGGAGCCTGCACCATACTCCAAGGCAGAGAGTTCCACTGCTGAACGGGAAGTTCTTCTTCCTGATGTTCAGGGCAGCAGAAAACAAGCTCACTCCTTCTTCCTTAGGACATCCTTTCAGACATTTGAAACATAGCGATATCGATGTAGCTCAAGGTGTTTTGCTTCCTGACTGCATGGAGAGATCACTCCCTCCTTCTTCCCAAACTTCTTTAGCATGTTTTATTCCCCTTTGTTTGAGGAGGGAGCACCATGAGGCCTCTCTCTGCCTCAAGATGCCTTTCTACTCAGAGACCCGAGAGCCAGCATCAGGGACTCTTCTCCCAAAGTTAGGTAACTCTTTCTTTGGTCCTACTGAAGGGACCATAAGCCAGAAAATAGTAAACTTTTGCCTATGCAGCTTTGCCTCTGCATATGTCCCTCCCTTCCTGTGAGCTGGTGCCTTTCTCCAGAAAGTTCCAAGACCAAAAGTTAGCTTGAAATCAAGTGAGGTCTCAGGTATCACTTATACCAAGTGGGTGTGGAAGGTGAGGAAGACGCTCAGCCATTGGTCAATTTTAGATAAGCAAAAGGTATAAATTCTTTGTTTGTTACGCACATGTTGTGGCAGCCTTTTGCAAGTACAAATGTTCTGGGGTATGTACGGCTGTCGCCTTCTCACAGCTGTGGTGAAAATAAACTTTGCTTTTTGCATCTCTCACGAGACTGAGTTTTTCTGCCTGATTTCCCTCCTGAGCCAGGACCCTTGGAAGGTAATTGTCTTACACTGATGAAGGTGTATTGGGAAAAAATAATGCTTGTATTGGAAACTATATATTGAATGTAATCATATTAGAAATGGGAATAGAATATATATATAATCACAAGCAGAATGTGTGCATATTCTCCCAAATACCTTCTGCCTAGTCTCCTCATAGCAGAGACCAATGTTCACCCAAAGTAGCAGAGACATCTATCAAGTGTCAACGAGACTAGATAAGTTCCATGCTAATGGACAAAAGACAAATTAAGGCTTTTGGGATGTCAAAATAAGCTTAAGGTAACCTGGCGCCATGAGGGGTGCTAATGACTCCCTAAAAGCTAAGATAGGGGAAATTCCTCAATTAATGGAACCCCAGAAAGCCTAGACAGGAATTCCTTAGATAAGGCCTAATGGAAGGTCAGAGTTCTTGAAAGTAGCCTATGTTTTAGGAAAATGCAAAAGTAGCTTTTAGTAAAGTGCAAAGTAAGACTTTTTTGACACTGATTGGTGATGGATAATGCCTATATGACATAGGTAGATGAAGGCAAAATGGTATAAAAAGGCCTGTGTTTCTTTGTTCTGTACCCTTGCTTTCCTGATTACAGGAGAGGGTCCTTCCTACGCTTATTCTCTGTGGCCACTGAGAATAAACGTCATTTTAATTCAGTGCTCGGAACTCTCTTTGTCTCATTGCCTCAAACCTTTGTCTGCCGTTTCAACATTATCTACCCTTTTATCTGAGATGCATTACCTGCAACAATAAAAGTAAGTTTTTAAAAACTGTAGCAGAGCATTATAGAGTGCATTTCCCTCCTGTTTCCTACCATAAGCGCATGTGCAGCACTGCTCTGCTATGGAGAACAAATATCCCTGCGCCTTCTTCCTTGGAGACACAGAAGGGGATTGACGGGGTTCAGGGGCCACTCACCTATCACCCAGGGCTTGTCCTCTCGGGGCCCCACGCGGCACGGATCCGTGTACACGCTGAAGATATCGTGGCTTTGCTCCAGCTCATCTCCTAATGGGAAAAATATGTGTGAGAAACAGGCTCCCAGGTATGCGTAACCCTATGTCCCTCCAATATACCTTCAGAGCAGTTGTCGAAATTGAGGTCCCCGCAGTAGATGTCAAAGGCCACGATGTCCCCCGGTTGGGTGCTGGCGTCCTGGAACTGCTGGGCCCACATCAGGCCGAGGGTCATCTGGTCACACCGGACCTGGGCATCGGCTAGTGGAAACAAGCCATCATTTATCCCAGGCATGGGCCAACTTTGGCCATCCTGTCCAGGTGTTTTGGACTTCATCTCCCACCATTCCTGGCCTCAGGCACTTTCCTTTTCCCCCTCAGCCGCTTAAGCGGCTGAGGGGGAAAAGGAAGGGGCCTGAGGCCAGGAATGGTGGGAGTTGAAGTCCAAAACACCTGGAAGGAAGACCAAAGTTGGCCCTTGACTACTATAAAGACTATTGCCCAGCCAGAGACTGGTACTGCTTATCTCTACTGATAAGGGACAAGATGAACTTTAGATGGGTGGTGAGAACAACTTGATATCCAAGGCCGTTCTCATGTGAGCGATTGGAGCAATGACATAGTGCTTTAATTGCTTGATTAATGAGGGGAAAAGCAGGGCATGTAACAGACAGGGCCTTTGGAGGAATGGGAATCATGTCTCTGAAATGTCTCAATTTCCAACCTTTCAGAAGTTGTCAGATCCAACAATAGCACGATTTTCGTCCCTGGGTTATAAATGCTATTTCGTAATTGGTTCTATCATAAAAACACAGGAAAAGTTTACCAAACTGCAAACACTTTGTCTTGATTGAGACTATCAACTGTTTTAGTATTCTTGTTTTACATTGTAGAGTCTCACTTATCCAACATAAATGGGCCGGCAGAATGTTGGATAATAAGGAGGGATTAAGGAAAAGGCTATTAGACATCAAATACATTATGATTGTACAAATTAAGCACCAAAACATCATGTTTTACAACAAATTTGACAGAAAAAGCAGTTCATTACACAGCCATGTTATGTAGTAATGACTGTATTTACGAATTTAGCACGAAAACAAAACAATGTGTTGAAAAGGTTGACTACGAAACATTGACTACTAAAAGGCAGACTGCATTGGATAATCCAGAACGTTGGATAAGCGAATGTTGGATAAGTGAAACTCTACTGTATTACTGTTTTTATCTTTTATACTGTGAATTGTATTTATATTGTTGTTTATTTTGTCATGTTGTTCGAGCCGTTGCCCCATGTAAGCTGCCCCGAGTCCCCATGGGGAGATGGTGGCGGGGTATAAATAAAGTTGTTGTTGTTGTTGTTGTTATTATTATTATTATTATTGGAAGGGACATCCTGCTATAGTACATTTTGCTTTCCAATGGCTCTCATCAAGTCCCAAGCACTTCAACCTAGTTTGTGGCAGCCACAAAAACAAAGTTTCTTGAGTAGAACAACATAAGGACCACACAGTTAAATTGGAAATAACACTTTTGGACCAGGAACAGATCCCCCCCCCCCCCCATTTTGTTACACAGTGTACCTCACTCACTCACTCACTCACTCACTCACCTTCTGGGGCATGCATGTGAGTGCAGTTTAGGTATCCCACGATCCTTTGCCCATGGGAAGACCCAAGCTGGACCTGCAAGAAACAGGATACAATAAGGTAGGCATGAGAAATTTCGGCCCTTTCTCCAGGTGTTTTGGACTTCCTACCGGCTTTTCGGAATTGTGGGAGTTGAAGTCCAAACCACCTGGAGGAGGGCCCCAGATGGCCCATGCTTGTGATAAGGGGTACAACCTTTGTTTTCCATCTGTTTCCAAGCTCTATTTCGCGCAAGGTGTTTTGCTTCTCTCTGCCTCCAGATGCCTTGCACAAACACATGAGAGCAAACGTCAGGGACTCTTCTGCCAAAGTTAGCTCACCCTTTCTTTTGCCTTATCTGCTCTTTTATCTCACCTGCGACAACAACAAGTTAGCTTTTACCTTATTCTGAACCTTATCAGAGCATCATCCTGCCTTTTCTCTTTCCTGCTTCCTGCTAGAAGGTCATTGACCGCACTGGCTGCCCTCCGCTCTGCTCCAGATACCGCCTATCCCTCCCCAAGGTTTGCCTTAGGGCCTCACCTGCCCAGGTGCAACCCTCAAAGGCAGAGGATGGGGAAAACCCAGCTGCCTTTGGACTCGAACCCTGACACTCCTGGGAGCTGCAATCCAAAAAGGATTTCTTGTTAAAGAAATTACTTCATTATTGTACCAATCTTTTATGATTATGTTTTGCTGAATGAAAAGGTAACAACAGAATCAGAAAACCCCATAGCAGCTATGGTCTAAGTGAAACTACAACAAATACTGAACATTTTCTGCAACTTGGTCATTTAAATCGGTCCAGGTATACGCTTGCTCTGTGCAATCATGTTTTTACTGAGTGTCATGTTTAAATATATTGTTTTTTCTAATTTGGAATTTTGAGTTTTAGAAAAGCCCTGAAAACATTACTATGTGCCCAGGCCTTCGAAGATTAAATGATAAGGACGACCTGGACTAATTTACGGCTACAGCACGAGGATTTTGGATGAACGGATTTTTAATCATATGTTCTATTTTTTTATATTGTTTTAATTGCTTTAATTGGATTTTTATTGTTATGTTTTAATTATGTGTAGGCATTGAATTGTTGCCAATTGTGTATGCCGCCCTGAGTCCCTTAGGGTGAGAAAGGCGGTTTATAAATGTTGGAAATAAATAAAAATAAATTATAATGAGTATGTCATTTTATACTTTTGATATTAGTGAAGTAGTTGTGGCACTGAATGTTTGCCGTTTACATGTATGTTAACTGCCCTGAGTCCCTCTGAGGAGAGAGGGCGGTCTAGAAATAAATTATTATTATTATTATTATTATTATTATTATTATTATTATTATTATTAAAGTAACAAAGGTGTGTACTAACATGGCCAGATCTGGTGTCTCAAGGTATGGGCGCAGCTGGCGCACAAGCTTTAATTGTGCAAAGGCGCTCCTGGCCACCACTGGCACCTGTGTAGGCTGTTAGGAATTGTGGGAGTTGAAGTCCAAAACACCTGGAGGAAGGGCCAAAGTTGGCCCATGCCTGGGTTAAATAATCTTACCAAATTGTGGCTGTGCATTAGAGTCACGTTTTGGATAAATAGATAGATGAGCAATAGATTGATTTTTTTTATTGTGTCAGAAGTGACTTGAGAACATACTGCAAATCACTTCTGGTGTGAGAGAATTGGCCGTCTACAGAGACGTTGCCCAGGGGATGTCCGGATGTGTTACCCTGACTCGCGGATTCGAATAGGCAACCTTCAGGTCAGCAACCCAACCTTCAGGTCAGCAGTCCAGCTGGCACAAGGATTTAACCCATTGCGTCGCTGTGGTTACAGCAGACATGGACAAACTCTGGCCCTCCAGGTGTTTTGGACTTCAACTCCCACAATTCCTCACAGCCTACTGGCTGTGAGGAATTGTGGGAGTTGAAGTCCAAAACACCTGGAGGGTTGAAATTTGCTCTTGCAAATCTCAATAAAATCTCAATAAAAATTATTTTATTTTTTTTAAAAAAAGAAATTTGCTCTTGCCTATTCTACAGCATAGATACACCCAAGGTTTTCCTTTCCATTGTTGGAAGCTTCGTTGTTCGAACACTTTTGTTTTTAAAGAAGGAATCCTAAGCACGCAGCCACCTTTTTTGGTCAAATGACAAAGAGTCGCTGTGCATTACATTCGCCAGCAAAGACTTTTTTGGGGGTTTCGGGGATTTGGAAAACGAGGTGCGCATTAGATTCGATGGCGTGTTAGACCCGAGCCGATGTGTTACCTGGACGGAGAGGAGTCCCTTTGCGGCGAAGGCGTCCTCTCCCTTGCCGTTGGGGTAGCAGTGGTACTGGACGGCCAGGATCGGGTGCCGGCTGGCCAGGAAGAGCCCGCTGTTGAAGACCTTCAGGCCGGCGCGGCCCGCCAGGCCGTAGCTGCCCACGTCGTAGAGGATGTGCGGGTAGATGGGGCCCAGCGAGCGGCAGAGGGAGGCCGAGGCCCGCAGGTCAAAGACCTCCTGGAGGCACACAAAGTCGGCCTGCGGCGGGAAGCGGGCCGTGACCTCCCACAGCCGGCCCTCCCCGGCCCCGTCGCCCTCCCCGTCCAGCTCCATCTCGATGGTCGTGCTCAGGGGCCTCTGGCAGGGCCGAGGGGGGCTGGCGCCTGTGGCCCCGTACCCGTTGGGACCCCCAGAGCCATTCCTGGAGCAGTGGCGGTGTCCGGTGGCCGCCCGGGCCAGGATTTGCCCGATGTGCTTGGCCCGCCACTGGGAGCGTCCCAGGTTGCTGAACTTGGCCAGACCCTCGGGCAGCAGGCAGACGTTGCCGCTGAGGAAGGAGAAGGTGTGGCCCTGGCCCTCGAGGAGCGGACACTCCTCCCCTCCGGACGGGGCCCTTTCGGGAGTGTGCTGGTAGGCGAAGGGCCGGCGGGCGGCCTGGAGGGGCAGCCAGAACAGGAAGGCCACCAGGGAGAAGGGCAGTGAGAGTAGGAAGGCCGGCAGGAGGAGCAGGCCCTTGGCCACCGTCCACAGGGCGAAAGTCGGGCATCGCTTGTGCCACTGCCGCTTCTCGGCCGTGGTGGTCTGCAGGGCCAGCAGCTGGTTCAGCAGCCAGTAGCTGGGGAAGAGGGCCGCCCGGGCCCCCGAGTTCAGGGCCCCCAGGAAGCGGCTGGAATAGGGGGACTCCCGCAGCCCCATCCTAGCCACGGAGGCTCACGGGCTCCCTCGGGGCCACAGAGGGATCCGCTCACAAGTCTGGGCTCTCCGTCCTGCGATGCTCTGCCGGGAGGTCCTGCAAAGGAGAAGGAGAAGAGGGAGATGTCAGGAGCAGAGCTATTTATCTGCAGGATGGGGGCACAGGGTGGGCGGGCGGGGGGTTGAGATAGCATCTGCAGCCAGGATGAGGGGAAGCCCCGGGAGGTTTCTCCACATGTTGGGACACAGTGCAGATTTCATATGCAGAAGGAAGATACCTGGCTCTTGTGCTCAGGAACGGAGCCATGAGTCTCTGGCTGCCAAAGAAGGCTGCATAACGGGGCACCTGGCTGAGGAAGCCTTGCCCCCGCCCTCCCCCCAAATGCACACTCATCTAACTCATTTCTGGAGTAAGAACAACAATAATTTTCTGGGGTTGGGCTATGTGATAGATAAAGGTAGATATGATATGACAGAAAAGAGAGATTATAGGGAGGGATAGATAGATAGATAGATAGATAGATAGATAGATAGATAGATAGATAGAGACAGATAGACAAGGAGACAGAATAATAGAATCTTAGAGTTGAAAGAGACCTGGTGGGCCATCCAGTTCCACCCCATTCTGCCAAGAAGCAAGAAAACCACATTCAAAGTACCCCCAATAGATGCCATACAGATAAATGACAGATGAAGAAAGATGGGCAAATAGATAGATAGATAGATAGATAGATAGATAGATAGATAGATAGATAGATAGATAGATGATATATAGGTAGACAGATAACAGTTGAAGCAGATAGAGAGATGCGCAGATAGATAGATAGATAGATTGATAGATAAGATAGATAAGATAGATACATAGATTGTAGATAAAGGTAGATATGATATGACAAGAAAGAGAGATTATAGGGATAGAAAGATGATAAAGATAGATAGATGATAGATTCATACACACACGGAGACAGAATAATAGAATCCTAGAATCCTAGAGTTGGAAGTCCAACCCCATTCTGCCAAGAAGTAGGAAAACCTTATTCAAAGCACCCCTGACAGATGGCCATACAGGTAAATGATAGATGAAGAAAGATAGGCAGATAGATAGATCATAGATAATTTGGTACATAGGTAGACAGATGACAAATGAAGTAGACAGAGAAATAGGAAAGAAGATAGGTATGTACGTAGGTAGTATGTAGATAGGTAGGTAGGTGACAGATGAAGACAGGCAGATAGAGAGATAGACAGACAGATCATAGATTGTTTGGTATGCAAGTAGATAAATGACAGATGAAGCAGATAGAGAGATAGGTCAATACAGCAGAGTCTCGTTTATATAACCTTCACTTATCCAACGTTCTGTATTATCCAACGCAGTCTACCTTTTAGTATTTAATGTTTTTGCAGTCAATGTTTTCAATACATTGCAATGTTTTGGTGCTAAATTTGTAAAGAACACAGATATCTATTATAACAATGTATCAAAATGTGGTAAACAATAATGGTCCATAATGCTATGAAGGGCACATGAGAAATAACTCACCAGCATATGAATGACGACGATCAAGAAGGAGAAGGACGGCCAAACATTGCCGGGAGGGACGACGACATTCACACGCTGAGTCCCTTGTTGGGTGAGAAGGGCGGGATATAAATATTGTAATAAATAAATAAATAAATAAGGACGGCCAATGAAGACTAAAAGGGAAGAGACAGAAGGGGAGGGGGGCAAAGCGGGCTTTGGCCCCAACTCCGCAGGTGACCGTTGCATTTGCTCTCATCACCTACTTCCTCCACTCCCAACTGCATTGTCCAGCTCTTTCTCCTTCAAGTTGAGTCATGTCTGTGTCCTTCTACTTATAATGCTATCTGCTTATATGACTTATAATGCTATCTACCTTTCAGGCGCTATAACTGACAACCCATTCCAGGAATCTCTGAATTACGCAAGGGCAGTTGCCAATCTTGCTGAGATCTCTCTGCTGTGTTATTCTTCATCAATATAACGTCCGTTTGCCCATTTCCACTCCATCGCACGTCTTCATCGCCAATCTTCTGTTGATGAGATTGCGATGTCTTTCTAATTATGAGCAGCTTGTTTCATAGAATCAGAGAGTTGGAAGAGACAACCATGGGCCATCTAGTTCTGTAGGGGACTGGCCTTGTTCGTCTCATGCATTCGGAGGGAAAGTAAAGGAGAGAATTCCAAGAGAGCAATAAAACAAACTACAATAAGGCAAACAGCCATACATACCCCAAAGGGCTGTACCATGGAAATGGCCGCCGCCACGCATGTCGCAGCAAACAGAGAATATATACCTTTGGCTTATCTAAAATTGACCAATGGCTGAGGATCTTCCTCACCTTCCACACGCATTTGACATAAGTGAGACCTGTGACCTCACTTGTTGATTTCAAGCTTACTTTTGGTCTTGGAACTTTCTGGAGAAAGGCACCAGCTCACAGGAAGGGAGGGAGGGGCATATGCAAAGGCAAAGCCACATAGGAAAAAGTTTACTATTTTCTGGCTTATGGTCCCTTCAGTTCAACCCCCTTCTGCCATGCAGGAAAAACACAATGGAAGCATCCCAGACAGATGGCCACCCAGCCTCTGTTTAAAACCCTTCAAAGCAGGCTCCTCCACCAGACTCCAAGGCAGAGATTTCCACTGTCAAACAGCTCTTCATACGGTCAGGAAGTTCTTCCTCATTTTCAGGGCAACAGTAAACAAACCTGCTCTTTCTTATGACATCCCTTCAGATATTTAAGCATGGCTCTCATGTTTCCCATTTGGCCTTCTCTTCTCCAAGCTGAACATGCCCAGTTCCCTCAGCTGCTCCTCAGAGAATGTAAGAGTTTCCAAACCTTTGAGCACTTTGCTTGGCCTTCTCTGGACACCTGCCAGCTGGTCAATATCCCTCTTGACTTGTTTTTGCCCAAAACTGGACATAGGGATATTATTATTCCAGGTGAGGCCTGGTCAGAGCAGAATACAACGGGATCATGACTTTCCTCAATCTCGACTCTATCCTCCTTTTGCTCTCGTGGCCAGTGTCCTTGCCCAGTAAATCGAGGGCAGCCTTTATCTCCCCTTTCCCTCCATGACTCCATCCACCTGCCTACCTTTGAGCCCTGGCTCTCCTTACTTGGGTGGACTTTGCCTCTGGCATCAAGGAAGCGGGTGATGGATTTGCTTTCATGACTCCGCATCAACAACTTGGCAGCCCTTGCTGCAGTTGTGCCTGGCTCCTCAAGACACACACAGAGACACACAAACTTGAGTTGCTACAGAAGAACCCATTTGGCTCTTCTCCAGCTCAGCAATGCAAAACGGCTGAAACATCTCATAGGCCTAGTGATTTGACCATTAGACTGTGACCCTGGAGACTAGGGTTTGAACCGTTGCTCAGGAAACTCATTGAACCTATACTGCCCCATATCCCAGGATCTGATCCCAAATTATCTTCTTATCATCACAGATTATCTGACATTGTAGACTCAGATAATCCAGTTCAAAGCAGATAATCTGGGATCAGATCAGTGTAGATCCAGCTTCAGTGTAGATCTGGCTCATGGAGTGTTCTTGTCAAGGACACTCCATGACCGGTGGCCTTAGGGCAGGCCTGGGCAAACTCTGGCTCTACAGGTGTTTTGGAATTCAACTCTCACAATTCCTAACAGCCAGTAGGGATGATGTAGTAGAGGATGCAGGAGGGCACATGTTTCAAACTCAAGGCCCGAAGACTGAATCCGTCCTTCCATGTCCTTCGATGTGGCCCTCCACTAGATGCTGGACTGCAACTCCTGCATTCTTCATCATTAGACCTCAGGACTAGAGCTGATGGGATACAGGAACATCTGGGAGACTGGGGTTGGGGTTTAGGTACAAGGTTTGATGTCTGACTTTAACCCTTTCTCAACCTCATAACCAAAAGTGCCATTGGTCTGCAATTCTCATTATCCCCAAATAATAAAAGTTGATGGGAGCTGTTATTCAGTAACATCTGGAGATTCAAACTGGGTATAAATCAAAGAGCACCGACCACCATGTAAAAGAAAGTGTAGTTGACCCTCTATCTCCATAGCTTCTCCATCCATGGATTCCACGGCCCTTTGAAGGCAACCATATGTAAGGCGGATGTGGCGCTGGATGGACACGAGTTTGACCGCCCTGCACAAAACAGGTAAAGAGTCAGCCCAGGAATATCTGGCGAATCTAAATGTCCAGGGCCAGATCAATTCTACCCCAAGGCACTAAAAGAAGTGGCAGAAGTGATTTCAGAACTCCTGGCGATCATCTTCGAGAATCCCTGGAGAACAGAAATCCCAGCAGACTGGAAGAAGGCCAAGGTTTTCCAGAAAGAGGGGAAAAAGAGGACCCAAACGATGATTGCCCGGTCAGCTTGACATCGATACCAGGAAAGATTCTGGAGCAGATCATTAAAGAGTCTGTAAGCACTTAGGAAGGAATGCCTTGCTCATTAAGAATCTAAACGGGTTTCTCAAAAACAAGTCACGCCAGACTAATCTCATGTCTCTTTCTTTTGTAGGTTATCTGAAGACAATGCAGTGGATGCGGCCTATCTTGATTTCAGGAAGGCCTTGTGAGAAGGTTCTTCACAATCATCCCAAAAAAGCAGATAGTAAACTACAAGGTGAATTGGGAATAGGTTAACCAGCTGCTTTTGTCTCATGGGTCCTCTTTGGTCCTTCTGGAGAAGGCGGGTCCTGTCTGAGAATTTCAGGGCTCTACCACATCTTTATCAATGACTTGGACAATGGACTAGCAGGCATGGCATTGGGAAGCATAGCTAATACCCAAGGAGAGGATCAGAATGCACAATGGCCTTCACAGATTAGAGAGAAGATTGGTCAAAACTAGCCAAATGAATCTCATGTGCCCCAAAAGTAGAAGGAAGGCAAAAGGGGGGGGGGGTCTGGAAGCCAGGCCAAATAATAATAATAATAATAATAATAATAATAATAATTATTATTATTATTATTATTATTATTATTATTATTATTATTGCCGTGCCAAAAGATCTCAGCCAGCATTTGGAAGCAATAGACATTAACAAAATTACAATCTGTCAACTGCAAAAGGCCACCTGACTGGGATCTGCACGCATCATCCGAAAATACATCACACAGTCCTAGACACTTAGGAAGTGTTCGACTTATGATTTTGTGAAACGAAATCCAGCATATCTATCTTGTTTGCTGTGTCATATAATAAAATAATAATTTTATTTTTGTATGCCGCCTCCCATCTCCCCAGGTGGGGACTTGGGGCAGCTCACAGGGGGAACAAGCCCAATATAGTCACATAAAATCATAAAATACAACAATTTAGACATAACAACACAAATTAAAACAAATTAAACAAGTCATAGTTAAAATTAAACATAGTTAAAATGTTAAACAACCATCCAAGGCATTAAAAATCCAATTTAGGATGACATCTGGGCGACAATCAAAACTGATTGTTACAAATGTCCTATTACAAATGGACATACATCAATAGACACAACACGTAGGGAAGATAAATATGAAATGCTCCCGGTGGGCAACTGGTTTCCCTTGTGGGAATAAGCCCACCAGCTGAAGAATGGGTTCAAATGGCAGGAAGTGAACATCAGGAAGAACTTCTTGACTGTAAGAAAAGCTGTTCAACAGTGGAACTCTCTGCTTGGACTCTGGTGATGGAGGCTCCTTCTTTGGGGGCTTTTCAAACAGAGGTTGGATGGGGTGCTTTGATGGTGCTTCTTCTGCCTGGCAGAATGAAGTGGGTGGACTGGATGGCCCTTGAGGTCTCTGATTCCATGAATCCTTCCTCTCACGTTCTGCAGCCATCAATGCAGGAGATGAATGTGCTGTGAGTGCGCTGAGCAGGCCGTGCTTCCTCGGCTGCATTGCCTTTGCAGTGTCTCCATCTCCGCCATGGCCTTCCTAGAGGCTTTCTTCTCACAGGAGGAAAAGAGTGTGTAGCTATCCTTGAAGAGGGAGCACCCAGAAGAGGCAATGAGCATGTCCCAAGGTCCAATGATTCAAAGATCGGGTCTCTTCCAGCAAATGAGCGCCAGCCTTGTTGGGCTTGAGCTGGGCCTGGGTTCCTCACACTTGGGCAAAAAGGACGGTGACCCATTTGGGCAGGAATGAGAGGCAGGATGCGAAGCCGTTGCCCCACGGTCCTGGGTTCTTGCATCACGGCGGCGATTAGTGCCTTCTTGATTACGGTCATTATGTTCTGGTGATTAAGGCGAAAGACAATGCTACCGTTTCCACGTGGATGCCAGAAGCAGCGGCAGCTGCCTCCAAACGGTTGCAGGAATCCAAGCGGCTCTCTTGGCCCGGCACCAGGAGGGTGTGGGAGGCAGGCTCCAGAGATGGTTTCCAGGAGCAATCCATAGGTGCTCCTTTAGAAGCCAGGACTGCAGGGGAGGAAGGGGAGGAACCCCAAAGCCAAGGCACCCAAAGAGACAGCCACCCAACCTATCCCACTTTTGGGATCTGTGGGGTTGAATCCCAACAGATCCCAATGTCCAACAGCCTACAGCTTTCTGCCCAGCAGCAAAGACAGAAGGACAGAAGAATTGCTCTGAAAGTCAGTCTGTCAAAGGGCCCTCTTGCCCTCAGGAAGCTCTTCCTGCTGGTTGTGAACCATCCTTCCATGTAATTAGAGTCCTTCCCGCCCTCATCTCCCACCTGGCTGCACTTCAGGTATTTCCAGAAGCCCCCCTTTCTTCTCTCTTTTCAGGCAAACAAGGGCCACTCTTGGCCTCCTCCAATCTATAGATATAGAAAATGTAATGTACATTTGTAGGACTGAGTAAACAACAAAACCACTGAACCAAATCACACCAAATTTGGCCACAATACACCAACACATCCAAGGTATGTCCTTCACTCAACCACCACCACCCCGCCCGCCCACAAAAAACAGATTGGCCTAGGTATAACACAGCCAGGCATTGAAGCTGCAAGGCTATTCAATAAAATTTAACCAGACCAAGAAAGGATTGGTAGAAGGTGGCCAGGCTTTGGAGCAGCGATACTACTCTGTACTATTGAAGCTGGCCAACTAAAGAGTCCCCTAGGTACCAAGCAGCCAGGCTTTGAAGCAGCCAGGCTATTCATCGCAATTCTAGCAGCCCAAAAAACCATTCCCCTAGAACGCAATTACCCAGCCCTCCAAGCAGTAAGCTTATTCCATTGCATTCTAACTCACCAAACAAGGATTCCCATAAGAAGAAAACGGCCAGGCTTTGAAGCTGCAAGGCTATTCACTGCTACTCCACCTGGCCAACAAAGGATTTCCATACACCACAGCAACGCGTGGCCGGGAACAACTAGTAAGGTAATAAAACAGGTGCTGCAATGGGGAAGAGATATAAACACCCCCCCCCCTCTTTAAAATTGACTCTGTTAACTAAAGAAAAATCTTACGATTACCTTCAAGACTGGGACTTGGGTATCATTTTATCACAACAAGGTGAGGGGTGAATGTCAACTGTAGGGTTTATGAGTTAGAAGAGGGTTACCAAAAGGAGAGATGCATTTAAAGCAGTGGTTCCCAACCTTTTTTTGATCAGGGACCACTCTCCAACATCAGTACCAAAAGGATTGTGAATCAGTTTTTGGTCATAGGGTTGCTGTGAGTTTTCCGGGCTGTGTGGCCATGTTCCAGAAACATTCTTTCCTGACGTTTCACCCATCTCTATGGCAGGCACCCTCAGAGGTTGTGAGGTCTGTTGGAAACTAGGCAAGAGGGGTTTATATATCTGGGGAATGATGTCCAGGGTGGGAGGAAGAAAGAACTCTGGTCTGTTGGAGGCAAGTGTGAGTGTTGTAATTAATCACCTTGATTAGCATTTAACAGCCTTGCAGTTTTTGATCAACTTTAGCTTTGGTATGGTTATTTGAGGAGCTGATTCAGGAAATTGCATTGTATAGACCACATCAGCTCTAGTTTCTGATACAGAACATAGGCCACGCAGTAGTCATCATCTGCTCGTCCACAGAAAAACATATTTAATAAGCCTCGCCACTATAAGAGGGTTTCGCGAGATCAGTCGCTCTCGTTATAACAGTGTAGTAACTGCGAGGCCGCGGACCATACTTTAGATCTTTCAGACCACTGGTGGTCCATGGACCACAGGTGGGGAACCACTGATTTAAAGGGAGTAGAACAGGCATGGGCAAACTTGGGCCCTCCCTCCATGTGTTTTGGACTTTAACTCCCACAACTCCTAACAACCTCAAGCCTTTTCCTTTTCCCCTTCAACCGCTTAAGCGGAAAAGAAAGGGAAAAGGAAGGGGCCTGGGGCTATTAGGAATGGTGGGAGTTGAAGTCCAAAACACCTGGAGGGAGGGCCAAGGTTGGCCCATGCCTGCTGTATACCTATGCAGTTGTGTATTTTGGATTTAGTTTTGTACTTTGTTGCAGAAGCTAGTAAGTTAACAGCATAGTTTTAGTATTACAGTAGAGTCTCGCTTATCCAACATAAACGGGGCAGCAGAATGTTGGATAAGCAAAAATGTTGGACAATAAGGAGGGATTAAGGAAAAGCCTATTAAATGTCAAATTACGTTATGATTTTACAAATTACCGTATATACTCGGGTATAAGCCGACCCAAATATAAGCCGAGGCACCTAATTTTACCACAAAAACTGGGAAAACTTATTGACTTGAGTATAAGACGGGGGTGGGGTGGGAAATGCAGCAGCTACAGGTCAAATTCAAAAATAAAAATAGATATTAATAAAATTGCATTATTTGAGGCATCAGTAGGTTAAATGTTTTTGAATATTTATATAAAATTGTAATTTAAGATAATAATAAGAATTTAATAAGATAAGACTGTCCAACTCTGAATACCTATATACTCAAGTATAAGCTGGCCAGGACCCTCACTCGAGTATAAGCCAAGGGGAGCTTTTTCAGCCCTAAAAAAGGGCTGAAAAACTAGGCTTATACTTGAGAATATACAGTAAGCCCAAAACATCATGTTTTACAACAAACTGAGAGAAAAAAGCAGCTCAATACACAATAACGTTATGTAGTAACGGGCTGTGGCACAGGCTAGAAAGCAAGCCAGCTGCAACTAATCAACATCACTCTGAGCAAGTGGTCATGAGTTCGAGGCCAGCCCGTGCCTGCGTCTTGTCTCTGTCTCTGTTCTATGTCATGGCATTGAATGTTTGCCTTTATGTGTGCAATGTGATCCACCCAGAGTCCCCTTCGGGGTGAGAAAGAAGGGCGGAATATAAATGCTGTAAATAAATAAATAAATAAATAAATAGTAATGACAGTATTTATGCATTTAGCACCAAAACTTCACAATGTTTTGAAAAATCAACTACAAAAATATTGATTACTAAAAGGCAAAGTGCCTTGGATAATACAGAATGTTGGATAAGTGAGACTCTATAATGTTTTAAACATTATGATTTTTATTATTATTATTGCTTTATTTTACTACAGTAGAGTCTCACTTACCCAAGCTAAACGGGCTGGCAGAACCTTGGATAAGCAAATATTTTGGATAATAAAGAGGGATTAAGGAAAAGCCTATTAAACATCAAATTAGGTTATGATTTTACAAATTAAGCACCAAAACATCATATTATACAGAAAAAGTAGCTCAATACGCAGTAATGTTATGTTGTAATTACTGTATTTACGAATTTAGCACCAAAATATCACGATTTTTGTAGTCAATGTTTTCAAGATAACATTGACTGCAAAAATGCATTGGATAATTCAGAACCTTGGATAAGCGAGTCTTGGATAAGTGAGACTCTACTGTATGTTTCTCCTGAATAACCATGAGTTTTAAAATGATATAAAATTTACCCTAAGCTGTGAAGCCTTCCAGGGCGCACAGGCTGCCCCACGGCCAGCCCCAGACCGCTTCTGTTTGCTGGAGACGGAGGGACAGCTCTGCAGAGGTCCTTGGCTGGGCCTGGCAAATGCCAGAGCAAAAGTTCACAGGCGGAATCAAGAGGGCAGAGGTGGGATGAAGAGAAACTGATCTAAGTAAAGAATAAACAAAGAGCTTTCTTAGGAGTGTGTCAGAAGCAAGAGGAAGAGAATCGCTGGCTCTCCGAGGTGAGATGGTAACGGAAGATATGGAGCCTGTATGCAGAACTGGTTTCCTGTTCAAATAAGAACACTCTGTAACACAATTTTTGTTCCTGGGTTAGCAATGTTGTTTCCTAGTTGGTTCTATCATAAAAACATGGGGAAAATGTATTAAACTGCATTTTTTCCCATAAATGTCATCCTCAAGTCTCAACCAATTCAACCTAGTTTGTGGCAGCCACAAAAATGAAGTTTATGGAGTAGAACAACTACTTTCAAAGTAAGGACCGCACAATTAAACAGGAAACAAGACTTTCAAACCAGGAACAGAAAAATGTTCAAAGTTTGTTTCAAAGGGTTGTATGTATTCCGGGCTGTATGGCCATGTTCCAGAAGTATTCCCTCCTGACATTTGCCCACATCTATGGCAGAGGTTGTGAGGCATGTCTCATAACCTCTGAGGATGCTGCCATAGATGTGGATGAAACGTCAGGAGATAATACTTCTGGAACATGGCCATACAGCCCGGAATACATACAACAACCCTGTGATCCTGGCCATGAAAGCCTTCGACAACACTTTGTTTCAAAGTTCAATTAGAGATGACATCTTTGAATTCAGGAACAAAATAAGGAGTAGAACTGTTGAGGAGAGTGGATGAAGGAGGAAGGATGCCCTCAAAGAGCCGACATCTGCTGGAGACCCCCACCCCCACTCACCTGCAAAGCCAGGTATTTTGGAAGAGACACCCACCCCCCCCCCCCCTCAGACTCCATCCACTAGACACAAACACAATCTCAAGAGCGATTCTTATCAGGAAAGATAGGCAACTCCAAGATCAGCGTAACAACGAGAACCCATCAGCCTGAGCCACAACCAAGGAAACACATTTCAAACAGAAAGATAGTGCCGTGCTACAAATGTTTGTCCACAACAACCCCTTGCCATCCGCACACCACCACACTCCATTCCACTCCAGAAAGAACGGTATGATGCCAGCTTTGGACAAAACTAATGTCCCAAGAAAAGAGAAGTTCGGTACAGAGAAGGTGATCCCAAACGAAGGCAAAGGTGGGCTTCCTGGAGAAAAACGTTCCATGGAAACAAGGGAGGGGGCTACAACTGTGTGCATCTCCAGCATGGACAAACTTCAGCCCTCCGGGTGTTTTGGATTTCAACTCCCACAATTCTTAACAATTATGGAAGTTGAAGTCCAAAACACCTGGAAGGCCAAAGTTTACCCACACTTGCTCTAGAGCACAGCAGGAGAAAGTCACCAGCAATTGGTTCCTTTGAAGTCTGTCTATCTATCTATCTATCTATCTATCTATCTATCTATCTATCTATCTATCTATCTAGCTCGTATCTATCTATCCATCCATTTAGACATACATCTGCTTATGTATGTCTACCTCTCAATCCATCTACTAATCCATCCATTTACAGTGTTCCCTCACTTATCATGAAGGTTACATTCCAGGACCACCTGCAATAAGTGAAAATCCACAAAGTAGGGGCACTATATTTATTTTAATATTTACACATTATTTTAGTAGTTATACGGTATTTTAAGTCTTTATCAACCAATCGTGTGTTGATAAATCGCCTCCTTCTCCTCCCGTTGCCGCTTGGGCTCCTTTTCTCTCCCTCCGGCTTCTCCTTCCTCCCTTCTTTAGGCTGTAAATTGTAATTTTTTATGATTTATAAAAACAGCAAAACAGCAAATCTGCGAAAAGTGAACTGCGAAGTAGTGAGGGGACACTGTATATATCTATCAACTTTCTTTCTATCCATCCATCTACCTATCTATCAACCAACCTATCTAGTAATCCATTCATCCATCCACTATCTATCTATCTATCTATCTATCTATCTATCTATCTATCTATCTCTCTATCCATTTTATCATCTATCTATCTATCTATCTATCTATCTATCTATCTATCTATCTATCTATCTATCTATCTGTTAATTCACCCATCTACCTACCTATCTATCCATCCAATCATCTATCTACATTTCTAGTCATCTATTCACCTATCTACCTATCAACCAACCTATCTAGTAATCCATTCATCCATCCACCTTCTATCTATCTATCTATCTATCTATCTATCTATCTATCTATCTATCTATCTATCTACGTATCTCTCTATCCATCTATCTATCTGTTAATCCACCCATCTACTACCTATCTATCCATCCATTCATCTACAGTAGAGTCTCACTTATCCAATATAAACAGGCTGGCAGAATGCTGGATAAGCGAATATGTTGGATAATAAGGAGGGAATAAGGCAAAGCCTATTAAACATCAAATTAGGTTATGATTTTACAAATTAAGCACCAAAACATCATGTTATACAACCAATTTGACAGAAAAAGTAGTTCAATACGCAGTAATGCTATGTAGTAATTACTGTATTTACGAATTTAGCACCAAAATATCATGATGTATTGAAAACACTGACTACAAAAATGCGTTGGATAATCCAGAACGTTGGATAAGCGAGTGTTGGATAAGTGAGACTCTACTGTATCTACATTTCTAGTCATCTATTCATCAACCTGTATCTATCTATCAACCTATCTATCTACTCACCATCCATTTATACTATAGAACAGGCAAGAGTGAACCTCAGCCCTACCGGCTGTTAGGAATTGTGGGAGTTGAAGTCCAAAACACCTGGAGGGGGCCCATGCCTGGGATCAAAGCAGAATACCTAGTCTGGCCCAGGTACAACCTGGCAGCCCAAGTCAGCCAAAAAGCTGTCACCGCAGGCTGCAAGCTGAGCCTGGCGCTTCCCCTGCCGTGAGCAGAGTCTACTCTTGATTTGTGTTCTCCCGAAGAAGCAGCCAAGCACACCTGAGGCCTCCCTGCTTGGCCTGTGGCCGTGCAGGACTCTCCTCTTCCCAGGTGCCCTGCAAGTGTACGCTTGACCCGCCCCATGGCTGCAAGAGCACTCACCTGTTGGGCCCCTGTGCAGGTGCTGCCAGGTCCTCCCCAGGTATAGTAGTCCTTCCAAAGGAGGGAGGGAGGGAGGGAGGAAGGAAGGAAGGGAAGCCCAGAGGGAGCTGAGGCAGAGGCGGTCAGTCGGTCATGTGCCGCCTCCTCTAAATAGCCGGGCTCCCAGTCATGCTGCCTGGGGATGCACCAGGGAGCTCTGGGAGGCAGGTGAGCTGGGCAGCCAACACACTGAGCGCCTCCTGACTCACACTGGAGCTTTATGCTCTCCTCCCAGGCTTCCTTTTGCTCCTTGGATGGATTACACATTAACTTCCGTGCGGCAGGAACACAGGCCGTGAGTCTGCCGCAGGCCACAAGCCCAGTCCCAGCCGCACAGGTGGAAAACAAACAGGAGGGCAGTCAGTCTGGAGGCAGAGCTGGCAGGGAGAGAAAGGAAGGAAGGAAGAAAGGAAGAAAGAAAGGGAGAGGCACACCCAGAGAGAAGGACTCAGGGTGGGTTGTTTCACCTGAATGGCTCCTCACCCTTCTCAGGTAGGAGCGACTGACCGACCTGCTGACTGACCTATTGACCGTCCTCCTGAAAGGCCAAGGGAAGGAGTGCAGACTCCCACAATTCCCAACAGCCTACCTATCAGATGATAGAAGAAATGTGACCACAGTCATATCTTAAATTACAGTTTGATGTAAAGATTCAAAAACATTTAAACTACTGATGCCGCAATTAATGTAGTTTTATTGGTATCTATTTTTATTTCTGAAATTTATCACTTTCGGCTTATACTGGAGTCAATGTTTTCCCAGTTTTTTTGTGGTAAAATTAGGTGCCTCAGCTTATATTCGGCTCGGCTTATACTCGAGTATATACAGTACTGTCCATGTATCTCACTGAGTCAGCATGGCGTAGCAGTTTAAGCTTTGGACTCTGGCTCCTGAGAGCAGGGTTCGGATGCCGCTCCGCCATGGAAAGCCCCTGGGTGGGGGGAATTGAGGGAGTCGCACATGGCAAAAGGAGCCGGGGGAGGGCAAAGGTGGTCCCTGTCTACCTTCAAGAAGGGGGAAAAGGACCATCCAAACAATTACTGTCCAGTCAACCTCACGTCAATAGCAGACAAGATTCTGGAAAAGATCATTAAGGAAGTGGTCTGCAAACACTTAGAAAAGAATGCGGTCACCGCTAATAGTCAACACGGATTGATCAAAAACAAGTCATGCCAGACTCATCTGATCTCTTTTTTCGACAGAGTTACGAGCTGGGTTGATGCCGGGAACGCCATGGGTGGAGCATATCTGGAATTCAGGAAGGCCTTCCTTCGACAAGGTCCTTCATGACCTTCTGGCAAGGAAACAAGTCCACTGTGGGCAAAGCAAAACTGCAGTTAGGTGGATCTGGAATTGCATAAGAGAACGAACCCAGAAGGTGCTTCTCCCCAATGCTTCCTCTTCCTCCTGGAAAGAAGTGGCGAGTGGAGAGCCATCAGCAGGGTTCTGTCCTGGGCCTGGTTCTGTTCAGGATCTTGATCAATGACTTTTTTTTCGTGTCAGGAGCAACCGGAGTTGCTTCTGGAGTGAGAGAATTGGCTGTCTGCAAGGACGTTGCCCAGGGGATGCCCGGATGTTTTTTGATGTTTTACCATCCTTCTGGGAGGCTTCTCTCATGTCCCCACATGGGGAGCTGGAGCTGATAGAGGGAGCTCATCCACACTCTCCCCAGGTGGGATTCGAACCTGGCAGCTTTCAGGTCAGCAACCCAACCTTCAAGTCACAAGGCTTTTATCCCCTAGGTCACCGGAGGCTCCATCAATGACTTAGATGAAGGGTTGGAAGGCAGGATCATCAAGTTTGCAGACGGGACCAAACTGGGAGGGATAGCCAAGACTCCAGAAGACAGGAGCAGAATCCAAAACGATTTTCACAGATTAGAGAGATGACTGGCCAGAACTAACAAATTGAAGTTCAGCAGGGACAAATACAAGAGACTCCACTGAAGCAGAAAACATGAAATGCAAAGACACAGAATGGGGGACGATGCCTGGCTCCACAGCAGGACGTGTAAAAAAGAGTCCTCATGGACAGGAAGGTGAACATGAGCCAACAATGCAATGTGGCGGCTAAAAAGGCCAATGGGATGTTGGCCTGAATCAATAGGAGTCTATGGCTGGATCCAGGGAAGTCCTGCTCCCACTCTCTTCTCTTCTGCCTTGGTCAGACCACTTTACCTGGAATCACACTATGTCCAATTCTAGGCACCACAACTGAAGGGAGATGTTGACGCTAAGCTGGAATGTGTCCAGAGGAAGAGGGTGACGAGAAGGATCAAGGGTCTGGAGAACAAAAATCCCTATAAGGAGCAGCTGAAAGAGATGGGCATGTTTAGCCTGCAGAAGAGAGAGAAGGCTGAGAGAGAAGAGACATGAGGAGGGACAGGGATTCAGATGTGAGGAGAAGTCCTAGGGAGGAGGGAGCAAGATTCCTTTCTGCTGCCCTGGAGACTAGGACGCAATGGAACAAAGGCTTCAAATGACAGGAAATGAGATTCCACCTGAACTTCCTGACTGTGAGAGAGCTGTCCAGCCGTGGAACTCTCTCTCTCTGCCCCAGAGAGAGTGTGGTAGAGGCTCCTTCTTTGGAGGCTTTGAAACAGAAGCTGGATGGCCATCTGTAAGGGGGGCTTTGAATACGATTTTCCTGCTTCTTGGCAGACTGGGCTTGGACTGGGTGGCCCACCAGGTCTCTTCCAACTCTAGGATTCTATGAGTGTGGTACCAGTGATAAAATAACACTTGGCTGTTTTTTTTTTTAAAGGCAACCCTTTCTGAATTTTTAAAAAACCTTTCATTACAGTTGAAACTAATATAAATCAGTCTGTGCAATATATAGGACATTAGAAACAGAAACCTTCAACAGCTCAAGCTGTAACCAAGGGTGTCCAAAGCTTTGTTGATCAGCAACAACTCAACACCCAGCTCTGGACAAGGTTAGATCTACATAAAGCAAAGCAAAACAATGCAACAGAATGCAAGAAATGGTTGCAACAATCCTGGTTATCTAAGGCCCTTTCTACACTGCCATATAAAATCCAGATTATCTGCTTTGAGCTGGGTTATATGGCAGTGCAGACTCAGATAATCCAGTTCAAAGCAAATAGAATAGAATAACTTTATTTGTCATTGTACTATTGCACAACATTTGTACTATTCCCCCACACACCACAAAACAACACACCCTCATCACCACTACCACACAGTCCTCAATGTCATATCAATGTGAAACCACTGAGTTCAACATAGCCACAGCTCTAGGATAATGTGGATTATCTGCTTTTGATAATGTCGATTATATGGCAGTGTAGAAGGGGCCTAATTTCAGCAGGAGCTACAGCACTTCACCACATAATAGTCGCATCCTACTTTTTTTCAGTTGAAAAATGGGTTTTCGCCTCTTGTTATTGTGTCATAGGTAATGTTCATGGCTGCAGAACAGTACTGTCACTTAAACCAATGAAGTGCTGCCGTGAATGACTTAAAAAGTGTGGTGCTCACCTCAAAAGAGGTTAATAAAAAGGGCGGTTTTAAAGAACCGTAATATCAAGCTTCACATAATGATTGCACCCCATATTTTGGCCAAAAAAAAGGCATTTTGGAACAAAATCTGTGGCAGTTATGCGGTTATGCCTGATGAAACTCCCTTATCTATGCAGTCGACAAAACTACAGGAGGAAAACAGTACGTGTGTGTGTATATATATATGTATATATATATATATATACATACACACATATATATATATATATAATATACTCGAGTATAAGCCTAGTTTTTCATCCCTTTTTTAGGCTGAAAAAACCCTCCTCGGCTTATACTCGGGTGAGGGTCCTGGTGGGCTTATATTCAGGTCGGTTTTTACTCAAGCATATATGGTATATTTATTGTTTTTCTCTATTATTATTGGTATTGTTACATTTATTATTTTACTCTATTAATTATTATTATTATTACATTTATTATTTTACTCTATTATTGTTGTTACTTTTACATTTATTTTACTCTATTTTTATTATTATTAATACAATTATTATTTTACTGCATTTATTATTATTATTACATTTATTATTTTACTCTATGATTATTAAAAGGATACATAAGCACATTTACATTGAAGAAGATGAAAATAATGATTTAATCAGAGTTGGACAGTCATATCTTAAATTACAGTTTGATGTAAAGATTCAAAAACATTTAAACTACTGAGGCCTCAATTAATGTAATTTTATTGGTATCTTGGCTTATACTGGAGTCAATGTTTTCCCAGTTTTTTGTGGTAAAATTAGGTGCCTCGGCTTATATTTGGGTTGGCTTATACTCGAGTATATACGGTATATATATCACATACATATACATACATGTACACATACATATATATATTACAGAACTGCATTCTATCTTTTACTACAGAACTACAATTAAATACTTATTAAACATAACAGATCAAAAGTCCTAAAAACAAAACAAAGAAATGAGAGGGACGGTTATTGTCTCTTGTTATTCTAATCCCTTTAAATGCCCTTGTACAGTCACATTTCTGCTTTTGATAGGTCTTCATGACACACAAGTATTCACGCCTAATTGTATGTTAATTTCTTATCTCGAAATGCTTCCTAATGAATATGTAGAGTGGGGTTGTTCTATGATGATGTAACACTGTTTTCATAATCAACAAACTCAACTTTTAGGTTATAAATTCCTGTTCAAGTCTCTATACATTAAGAAGCAATTTTCCAGGTCCCCCCCTTTCATTCTGCAAAGAACGGCTGATTAATTTCCTATATTTGGAGGCTTCTTTTAAAATCCAAAACCTCGGTACAACACTACAGCTGACAAAAGCCCTCGATGCTGGTGCGAAAAGGGGATAAAGGAGCCCCCGTCTTTCCTTAAATGTGGCATCACAATTCTCCAAAAGCTAAAAGCATGGCTGAGATATGAGCTGGTTTCCTGCCTGCTCCTGTCACCCACACATTGCACAACGTATGCAATTATGCCTTTTATGCTCTTAAGGGGATCCTGATTCTTGACGGCAAACGGTCTTTGTGAAGACTGTATATTTTGTAATATATATTTTAATACTGTTGTGGTTGAATTGCTTGACACTCTATTAGATATTCATGGGAAAATTATAGCCAAATGGACTACAGGATGTCCATCCCGCAAAGATAAAGTTTTGGCAGTTTAATAAACCTTTTCCATGATTTATTATAGAACCAATTAGGAAATGACACTTATAACCTAGGAATAAAAATGTGTTACTTAGTGTTATCACCATCCCATCATCATTATAGAGATCTCTGGAGGAGACATACTGCAAGACAGACAGAACATACATGACATGACATGATTTCAGAACACAAAAAGCAGTTGAATATCAATCCTCCAAAATTCTTGAAATGTTCTGGATTTTTTATCTCAACACATTTGCATTTGGGTTACACAATGAGATATCTTGGCACATAAGGTACATAATGAGGCCCCTTGGGCATGGGACCCAAGTCTAAGCATGAGATGCATTGATGCTTCCAAGCCTCTCTATCGCCCGAAGACAATTTGTATACACAATGTTTTTAATAACTTTGGGCAGGAGGCCAGGTTTTTGCGCACTGAATCATCAGAAAGCAAAGGTGTCTCTCTCTCAGCCACCCACCTGCCACACGCTTTGGGATGCTTCGGATTTCGGGATTCCGGAGAAGAGACGCTCAACCTGTCACTGGTTTTAAAGGGCTGCATAGTTTCTGGCATGCCTCCTTGTTTTCTCATTGGCACCTCTAGCTTATGCTAATGGGCAGTAATTATAGGGCATTACATGCGCCTTAATAGCCCTGACAAAGCTGCGGAGGCATGCCTGCATTTTTGCTGGCACAGTTGTCGGGAGAGTATCGCGAGGCATTTGCCTCAATGGGCCAACTCACCTGAGGCTGAAGTGGCCCAGACCCCACGGTCCCTGGAATTAGATGGTTAAGCTTCTTGGATCGCAAATAGGGTTTAGCACAGGCATGGGCCAACTTGGGTCCTCCCTCCAGGTGTTTTGGACTCCAGCTCCCACCATTCCTCACAGCCTCAGGCCCTTTCCTTTCCCCCTTCATCCGCTTCATCGTGCTTTCCAAAGGCCTCCATTTGACCACCAAGGGCCCTTCCGCACAGCCATCTAACCCAGAATATCAAGTCAGATAACCCACAATATCTGCTTTGAACTAGATGGTCTTAGTCCACACTGCTGTATAATCCAGTTCAGTGTGGATTTTATACAGCTATGTGGAAGGGGCCATGCTTAAGAGAAGAAAGCAGGGTATAAATAAATGTATTAGTGCAAATAATCAATGTCTCCCAACCCGTTTATCATTGTGCTTTACATAGTTCAGTGAATAATTTATTGGAAGGATAAAGCTCACGCAGTGGAACACTTTGGTGGTCCTAATAAACAATGATCTGGATGTTAGGAATAGTGGGAGCTGAAGTCCTAAATTCCTGGAGGGAAGACTGAGTATGAGATTCATATAACAGTTTATGTATTTATGTGTTAATGCAGGCATATGTTAGGTGAGTGAGTTTGTTTTAGATTTAGTTTTTAGTTTTGTAGTATGTCGTAGCACAGGCATGGGCAAACTTTGGCTCTCCTGGTGTTTTGGACTTCAACTCCCACAATTCCTAACAGCCAGTAGGCTGTTAGGAATTGTGGGAGTTAAAATCCAAAACACTTGGAGAAGGGCCGAAGTTCACACATGCCTGCTTTAGAAGTTCTGGAATGGACCTAGCAGCAGCTGTACAAATATCAATTTATCAATTTGATATACAATTTATCAATTTGATATACAATGTATCAATGTATCAATTTGATGCTTTTGTGTAACGTGTATCTTTTATATACTGTGTACTGTGTACATTAGGCTTGCTCAAATAATTCGATTTCCCCGTTACCCGTTATTAATTCGTTACTTTCGTTAGTTTTGAAGCAATATACGGCCTTGATTGTCCACACGTCTGGATATCGTGGTTTCGAACCGCGAGAGGCCGTTTTTCGTTATGTCGTCGTTTTTTTCGTTAGGAAAAAACAGCTTTTGCAAATCACCCAAACTCCCACCATTCAGGCCCTTTCCTTTTGCCCCTCAGCAAAAGGGGCGTCACGGGCTCAGCCAATGGGAGGGGGCGAGGGGGAAGGAGGCCGAGGAGGAGGAGGAAGACGGAGGGGGGAAATGGCCGCCGCCTCGCCTCAGCTCAGGCCTGGTGTCTCTCTGTGAAGCGGGAAGGCGGCGGATGGAGCCGGGAATGGAGAGACTGAGAGAGACAGAGAGGGGCCCGGCGGTGAGGAGGAAGAGGCCCGGGATGTGAGGAGGTGTGGGCCAGGCCCGTCCTCGGCTGCTCCCGGGGAGGGAGGGAGGGAGGGAGGGAGGACTAAGACTCCCAGGGGCCCAGATTCGCACCCTCCCTCCCCCCAATACAGGTCTCCATACGACACTACATGAACTTGAATGGATACTGTGGTTGTGTTGTCGAAAGCTTTCATGGCCGGGATCACACTGTTGTGGTATGTATTCCGGGCTCTATGGCCATGTGCCAGAAGCATTCTCTCCTGACGTTTCACCCACATCTGTGGCAGACATACTCAGAGGTTTTGACGTCTGTGCGAAGCTAGGCAAGTGGGGTTTATATATCTGTGGAAGGTCCAGGGTGGGAGAAAGAACTCTTGTCTGTGGGAGGCAAGTGTGAATGTTGCAATTGGTCACCTTGATTAGCATTGAATAGCCTTGCAGCTTCAAAGCCTGGCTGCTTCCTACCTGGGGGAATCCTTTGTTGGGAGGTATTAGCTGGCCCTGATTGTTTCCTGTCTGGAATTCCCATTTTCTGGGTGTTGTTCTTTTACTGTCCTGATTTTAGCTTTTCTGTAGCTAAAAATGCATATAAAATTGATTCTATAGGGAGGATAAATGATTGGATTTCAACTCCTACAGCTTAGCTTTCTCTGCCAATAATGGTACCATACCAAACTAAACCTCCCAAGATTCTGTAGCAGTGAGCCATCTTGGATATTGTAAGGGATTTTATTATTATTATTATTATTATTATTATTATTATTATTATTATTATTATTATTAGACCTTGCTCCCAGGAAGGTGCCTTCGCTGTGGCTCCCAACTTATCTATCTACCTTTCCACATATTCTCCACATTGTGTGTATGTGTATGTATATTATATATACATGAGCCCCGATGGCGAAGTGTGTTAAAGCACTGAGCTGCTGAACTTGCAGACCGAAAGGTCCCAGGTTCAAATCCCGGGAGCAGAGTGAGTGCCCGCTGTTAGCTCCAGCTTCTGCCAACCTAGCAGCTTGAAAACATGCCAATGTGAGTAGATCAATAGGTACCGCTCTGGCGGGAAGGTAATGGCACTCCATGTAGTCATGCCGGCCACATGACCTTGGAGATGGCTATGGACAACACTGGCTCTTGGGCTTAGAAATGGAGATGAGCACCAACCCCCAGAGTCAGACATGACTGAACTTAACGTCAAGGGATACCTTTACCTTTACCTATACACACACATACACACACACATATGCAGGGACTATATATATATAGACAGTATATATCACATACACACCAATTTAACAAAGTTTCAGCCACAAAAACAAAGTTTCTGAAGTAGAACAATGACTTTCACAGTAAAGACAACCCAATTTAACAGGAAATAAGACTTTCAAACCAGGAACAGATTTCTGCAATTATTAAAAAATGGTTTATTATAAAAGCTATGAAAATTCGCCAAAAATCAGAGGATAAGGGAAACGTTCCAAATTTTGGTGAGCTATCAGTGTTAAATGTGTTCTACCACTGTACCAAGTTTGAAGAAGATCACTCAAAAAATGAGGGTGGGAGAGTCCTGTAAAGTCCCCTCCCTCTGTGCTGTTTTTGGGAATTGCGCATGCGCGTCTGCCATTAACGAATTAATTTAGAAAAATAACGAATTTTCGTTAATTTCGAATTTTTTGGGGGGCAAAATTCGGAAATGACATCAGAAACGAAACGCTGGCGCCCCCTGCTTTTGAAACGAGTTTAGAATCAATTTTTTCATGGATCGCTCAAGCCTAGTGTACATCCCTTAGATGAAGTGTATTATCTGTTTTAATATATCTACCAAAATGTAACTAGATGGTAGCCAGAGCCACCTCTTCATTACTCTTGTTTGTATAATCCCTTGGGAAAGGGGACTGTGGCTAGGGTCCCTCCAGCCAGTTCCCAAGCCAGATAACTATCAGATCCCTTGTGTAGATATGTAGATAGATTATGCTCTTTACCAACAAAATAAGCTAGGGAAGACAAAATAAGCTAGGGAAGGCGGGGCCGGGAAGACATCTTTCCACCATGTCTCCTGTATCAATATAATGATATAATGATATATAATAATATTATACTATACTATTATTATAATACATTGTATATACATGGAATATTAATAATAATATTATGATGCAATACAATGTAATAATAATTATAATTCACTATTATAATTGTATATTTATATTACATGCAATATTACTAATAATATTGCGATATAGTTGTATAATATAATATATTGTATGTATATATACTTGTAAACCGCCCTGAGTCCCCTTCGGGGTGAGAAGGGCGGTATATAAATGTCGCAAATAAATAAATAATAAATAAATAAATGTTTGCCTATTTAACATGAGACTGAGAATTATTATTATTACTGGCTGTTAGGAATTTTGGGAGTTGAAGTCCAAAACACCCGGAGGGCCAAAGTTTGCCCATGACTGTTGTATCAGCTAGTCAGATACTTGCCTAATACTAGCTGTGTGTGTGTGTGTTTAGATGTAGTCAAATAGACTGTGCAGTGGATGGAGCGGAATTTGGCCCCACGCCTGTCCATTGGATGCCCCATTGCACCTTGATCTCCCAAAAAATGGGAGCAAGGGCTCCCCCTGCTGCTCTTCAAAGGAATAACCTCACAACATGGGCCTGCATCAAGCAAAAGGAAAAATGGGGCACCAATAAATACAGTACATGCAATATTAATACAGTAGAATCTCACTTATCCAACACTCGCTTATCCAACGTTCTGGATTATCCAACGCATTTTTGTAGTCAATGTTTTCAATACATCGTGATATTTTGGTGCTAAATTTGTAAATACGGCAATTACTACATAGCATTACTGCGTATTGAACTACTTTTTCTGTCAAATTTGTTGTATAACATGATGTTTTGGTGCTTAATTTGTAAAATCATAACTTAATTTGATGTTTAATAGGCTTTTCCTTAATCTCTCCTTATTATCCAACATATTCGCTTATCCAACGTTCTGCTGGCCCGTTTATGTTGGATAAGTGAGACTCTACTGTACAATGAAAATTACAAAACACTTAAAAATCACCCCAACATTTTAAATTTAAGTTATAAACGAACAAAATATCAAACATACATAACTTTATTACGGTCCATGGACCTGCAGCTGTCAAGTGAACAACATACAAGAGTTTACAGAACTCTTTTTTTGTATTTTTTATATGTAAAAATATATTGGAATTTTTTAAAGATAAAACAGGGGATTGGATAAATGTTGGAATGAGGACGGAAACCATAACAGTTTGGTGAAATAAAATTATCATGGTTTCATTGTATACAGTTAGAACAATGGTTTCAGTATTGGTTAAAAACAAAAGAAATGGTAGTAAACCTACCCAATTTGAACAAATAATACAAAATGGAAGAGATGTGGAAGAACATGAACATTTGGAGTAACTAGTAAAATGTATAAGATAATAGTGGAAATTAAAGAGGAGATACGGGAAGAAGATGTAGGGATTAGAATAAGTGATATGGAATGGACACAACTATGGGGACAAAGACATTTTTAAAATTGTCAATACGTGTTAAAGAAAACTATTATAAATTAATATGGAAATGGTATTTAACACCAGTAAAATAGCTAATATCAACAGAAACTACTTGAAATAACTGCTGGGGTGTGTGTGAAGAAATGGGAACATATATGTGGTGGTTCCCATATGTGGTGGCATTATAAATAAGTAACATCTGGGAAGAAGTATTTAGAGAAATAGAAGATATTATGAATATAAAATTGGAAAGAAGTACTGGTACTGCTTTATTATCATTGTATAATACTAAACCGTTGAAAAAAGAAGAAAAAATGCAATATCTAACTTTTTAATGGTAGCATGATTACTTATAGCAAGAAATTGGAAAAAGGAAATAAATATACAAATTGAAGAGCGGTATAAGGAATTATGGAAATTGGACACAAATGACAAACTGACATGTAGGCTAAAAGTTAAAAGAGGGATATGGGAAAAGTGATTTTGATGAAGTTTGGAGAAAATGTATTGAAAGAGGACTGAATAAGAGAGATGGGAAACAATCTCCACAAGAGGAAATGACATTGAAGTGAATGTTAAGGAAATGTATAATGTGAAGATACTTATTTCATTTTTTGTTTATATCCATTACCGCATTGTTATATATTCATTGTAATTACTCAGAAGTTCAATGTAATAATATGAGGATGGCTAATCTGTAGGAAACTTTTTAACCCCTTACCCAGAATCCTTCCCCTGAAATGGTTTTTCCTTAAAATTGTTGATAGAACATTCTGTTTGATATTTATTTGCTCACCTGTTTGGATTTGTACTTGAAAAACCGAACTTGAAATTGTTCTAGACTCTGGAAACGACCACTTAATTGCCAAGTTGTATAAATTGTTGTCAAAACATGAAATGGAGGAGGAACTGGTGAAAGATTGTATGGCTAGATTTATGTATGGATGGGTGGATGGTTGGCTAGATAGCTAGATAGCTAGATAAACAGATTTCTAAGGAACCAATGACTAATGGAAAACAGCTGGTGACTTTCTCCTGCTGTGCTCTAGAGCAGTGGTTCCCAACCTTTTTTTTGACTGGGGGCCCACTTGACCAGGGCCCACTTTGACCGGAGACCGCTCTCCAACATGAGTACCAAAAGGGTTATGAATCAGTTTTTGGTCAAGTTTAGATTCAAATTGGTTATTTGGTGTGCTGATTCAGAAATCTGCATTGGATAGGCCACACCAGCTCTAGTTTCCGATACAGAACATATGCGATCCAGTAGTCGCCATCTGCTCACCCACAGGAAAACATATTTAATAATGGTTTTAATAAAACATTATTAAAATAAATAAAATAAAATAATAAATAAAGAGGAAAGAGGTTCATGGACCAGATTTTCATTCTCGCAGCACACTGCTGGGCCACGGCCTACGGGTTGGGAACCACTGACTTAGAGACTTCAGTAGAAACAGAAGTATGCTTGTAGAAGTCAGTAGGAACAGAATCCTGTACAGAATCCATTGAACTTTCAGTGTCAAAACAGAAACTCTATTAGACTCTGAGACCAGAGAGATGCTTTGGATTTTAGTCTGTTGAAGGACACCCTGTGTTACCTACACAGAGAACTACTTCAAATCCTATTTGTAACTGGATGATGTGGGACAGTGGATGATGCCATGGAGATGTATCTAGCTAGATAGCTAGATAAACAGACTTTTAAGGAACCAATGACTGAATGGAAAACAGCTGGTGACTTTCTCCTGCTGTGCTCTAGAGCAGTGGTTCCCAAACTTTTTTTTCACCAGGGTCCACTTTGACCAGGGACTACTCTCCAACATTAGTACCAAAAGGGTTCCAAATCCGTGATCAATTTTATATTCGGTTTGGTTATTTGTGGTGCTGATTCAGAAAATTGCATTGGATAGACTACATCAGCTCTAGTTTCCGATACAGATCATATGCCATCCAGTAGTTGCCATCTGCTCGCCCACAGAAAACCGTATTTAATCATCTTGAGTTGATGTGGTCTATCCAATGCAATAGCCAGTTCTATGGAAAGGAGTGGAAATAAAATTAATATAATAAATAAATAATGGCATTGGCGGTAGCATGAAGGGTTGGGGTTGTTGTTGTGTGGTGTGTGCTGGGGAAGGCATTTAATTTTGTTGTGGAACATACAATGACAAGCTATTCTATTACCTAGTTATCATGCACTTTGCTCTGACCCCCCTTTATTGTGTCCTTTTGGTGGTTGAAATTGAGATTGTTTAAAAACTTTTTATCTTATTTATATATAACTAGCTGTGCCCGGCCACGCGTTGCTGTGGCGAAGTCTGGTGGTATGGGAAAGAAAGTATTGAGGAATTGGTGGTAGTTAAGGTAAAGGGTAAACATTTTCCCCTGACGTTAAGTCCAGTCATGTCTTACTCTGGGGGTTGGTGCTCATCTCCATTTCTAAGCCGAAGAGCCGGCGTTGTCCGTAGACTCCTCCAAGGTCATGTGGGATGACTGCATGGAGCGGCGTTACCTTCCCGCCGGAGCAGTACCTATTGATGCACTCACATTTGCATGTTTTTGAACTTCTGGGTTGGCAGAAGCTGGGGCTAACAGTGGGGGCTCTCTCCGCTCCCCCAATTCAAACCTGCGGCCTTTCGGTCCAGAAGTTCAGCAGCTCAGCGCTTTAACACACTGCGCCATCAGGGGATATTATTTCCTAAAGGT
Organism: Anolis carolinensis; assembly: GCF_035594765.1. Classification (NCBI taxonomy): domain Eukaryota; kingdom Metazoa; phylum Chordata; class Lepidosauria; order Squamata; family Anolidae; genus Anolis; species Anolis carolinensis. The sequence continues at coordinate 1,047,581 of NC_085844.1, read as the reverse complement.
TGTGAATATACAATATTTCTCATTGGTTTTTTTTTGTTTTGTCTGTTGGAGGCAAGTATGAATGCTGCAATTAGGAAAATGATTAGGATGTAATGGCCTTGCAGCTTTAAAGCCTGGCTGCTTTCTCCCTGAGTGATTTTTTTGTTGGGAGGTGTTAGCTGGCCCTGATTATTTCCTGTCTGGAATTCCCTTGTTTTCAGAGTGGTGTTGTTTGCGATATTTTATGTGCTTCTACTGTCTGTGGCCCTAAGAAAACAGAGGATTTGCCAGTCTTTGATGATGGGAATACTTTGTTGGGAGGTGTTAGCTGGCCCTGATTGTTTCCTGTGTGGAATTCCCCTGTTTATTTACTGTCCTGGTTTTAGAGATTTATGAATTTAGCACCAAAATATCACGATATATTGAAAGCATTGACTACAAAAATGCGTTGGATAATCCAGAACGTTGGATAAGCGAGTGTTGGATAAGTGAGACTCTACTGTAATTACTACATAGCATTACTGCGTATGGAACTACTTTTTCTGTCAAATTTGTTGTATAATATGATGTTTTGGTGCTTAATTTGTATAACAATTACCTAATTTGATGTTTTATTGGCTTTTCCTGAATCCCTTCTTATTATCCAACATGTTCACTTATCCTGCCGGCCTGTTTATGTTGGATAAGTGAGAATCTACTGTATATTTCTAATCTTATATTATCTGCTTAGGACTGGATTATATGAGGCCCCTTCTTCACAGCTGTATAAAATGCACACTGAAGTGGATTATATGGCAGTGTGGACTCAAGATAATCCAGTGCAAAGCAGATAATATAAGATTATAAATGGGTTATATAGCTGTGTGGAAGGGCCTTGAGTCTACACTGCCATATAATCCAGTGCAAATCTGATAATCTGTGGAAGAGGCCTAAGTGAGGCCTAAATCTGCGTGTCCCCTAACTGAATCCTGGCTGTCCTTTGGCTGAGTCGGTTGCTAGGCAACCAAGTGGGCAGAGATTAGCCCTCTAAACTGGCAGCAATTGGATAAAAAAAATATTGCTCTCCCTCTAATTAGGACTTTATTTTTCTTTTCTTTTTGTTGGATAAGTGAGAATCTACTGTATATTTCTAATCTTATATTATCTGCTTAGGACTGGATTATATGAGGCCCCTTCTTCACAGCTGTATAAAATGCACACTGAAGTGGATTATATGGCAGTGTGGACTCAAGATAATCCAGTGCAAAGCAGATAATATAAGATTATAAATGGGTTATATAGCTGTGTGGAAGGGCCTTGAGTCTACACTGCCATATAATCCAGTGCAAATCTGATAATCTGTGGAAGAGGCCTAAGTGAGGCCTAAATCTGCGTGTCCCCTAACTGAATCCTGGCTGTCCTTTGGCTGAGTCGGTTGCTAGGCAACCAAGTGGGCAGAGATTAGCCCTCTAAACTGGCAGCAATTGGATAAAAAAAATATTGCTCTCCCTCTAATTAGGACTTTATTTTTCTTTTCTTTTTGTTGTATCAACCTTGAGGCGTGGATGATGGGTTGTATTGTCAAATTTTGAGGTTGGGGGGCCTGTACTTTTGTTGTTTTGTGAGTCGCCGTGATGCCATCACTCTTTTATATATATAGATTGTGCTTGAATTTATTTTGATTTTATACTGCCTGTTATTTTATTGTTTGTTTTATATTTTAACTTGTATACACTTTGTCTTTTCTGGGCTTGGCCCCATGTGAGCCGCCCCGAGTCCCTTCGGGGAGATGGCGGCGGGATACAAAAATAAAGTATTGTTATTATTATTATTATTATTATTATTATTATTATTATTATTACCATATATACTCAATTATAAGCCGAACCAAATATAAGCTGAGGCACCTAATTTTACTACAAAAAACTGGGAAAACATTGACTCAAGTATAAGCCGAGAGTGGTAAATTTCAGAAATAAAAATAGATACCAATAAAATTACATTAATAGAGGCATCAGTAGGTTCAATGTTTTTGAATATTTACATAAAGCTCAAATTTAAGACTGTCCAACTCTGATCCAATCATTATTCTCATCTTCTTCAATGTAAATGTGCTTATGTATCCTTTTAATAATAATAGAGTAAAATAATACATGTAATAATAATAATAATAATAAATACAGGAAAATAATACATGTAATAATAAATAGAGTAAAATAATAAATGTAATAATAATAATAAGAAGAAGATCAGAGTGAAATAATAAATGTACTAATAATAATAAAATAGAGTAAAATAAATGTAATAGTAGCAACAATAATAGAGAAAAATAATAAATGTAATAATACCAATAATAATAGAGAAAAATAATAAATGTAATAATGCCAATAATAATAGAGAAAAATAATAAATGTACCATATATTCTCGAGTATAAGCTGACCCAAATATAAGCCAATCAGGACCCTCACCTGAGTATAAGCCGAGCGGGGCCTTTTCAGTCTTAAAAAAAGGGCTGAAAAACTAGGCTTATACTCGAGTATATACAGTATTATTATTCTATTCTATTGATCCGAAGTTTGCTCAGGCCTGGTGTAGATAGTAAACCCCTGGTGTAGATTTTATCTTTGTATTCATGCGACTGGCCCTGTTTTTACTGTTTCTTTGATTTGCGTTGTAGTATATATTGTATATTATTACTTATTGTATTGTTTAATTGCTCTATGTTATGTTGTATTTATACTTGTTATATTGTTTGCTCTGGGCATGGCCCCATGTAAGCCGCCCCGAGTCCCCGTTGGGGAGATGGTGGCGGGGTATAAATAAAGTTTTATTATTATTATTATAACCCACACAACCCCTTTTCCCTGGCTGAGATCCAGAAATACTTCAAATAAATTCATAAATAAAATGCAAACCGTTTCCCTTCCAGAGCCAGTGATAGAAGATCCAGCCGCAGTTCCTTTTGGGGATCTGTTTACCTCAGGAGAGGCTCCTGACAGGAAGCAAGGCCCTCGGACGCCATTTTGTCTTTGGGAGCTTGCAGGAAGACAAAATGGCCGCCTGTGGGTGAGGATCCTTACTCTCCATGGCAACCGTCTCCTAGGCAACCGTCCTGCTAGGCCTAAGCCTCCCTGTTGTGGCCTTTCCTCATTTCCAATTAGGAAATGACACTGATAACCCAAGAACAAAGAAAGTATTACATAGCGCAATATATAATAATAATAACAATAACAATAATAATAATATATAATGTGCAACAGCAGGATTATGTCCCTCACGCAGAAAGAAAGTTAGGGTAAGTTAATCAACTTTTCCCATGTTTTTATGCTAGAACCAATTAGGAAATACAGTATACAGTAAAGTCTCGCTTATCCAACATTCTGGATAATCCAACGCATTTTTGTAGTCAATGTTTTCAACATATCGTGATATTTTGGTGCTAGATTTGTAGTAATTACTACATAACATTACTGCGTATTGAACTACTTTTTCTGTCAAATTTGTTGTATAACATGATGTTATGGTGCACCTTACCCAGTTTACTTTTACAACCTCTCAGTTTTAATCCATGTTTTTATTAGTTCTTGTCATTTGTTTTTATTGGCTAATGTTTAAATTTTATAATTGTGCATGTTTTTTTGTCTATTGTTGTGTTTTATATTGCTATTGTTTTTATTTGGGCTTGGCCCCATGTCAGCCGCCCTGAGTCCCCTTTGGGGAGATAGAGGCAGGATATAAAAATAAAGTTATTATTATTATTATTATTATTATTATTATTATTATTATTATTATGTTTTGGTGCTGAATTTGTAAAATCATAACCTAATTTGATGTTTAATAGGCTTTTCCTTAATGCCTCCTTATTATCCAACATATTTGCTTATCCAACGTTCTGCCGGCCCGTTTATGTTGGATAAGTGAGACTCTACTGCATAAGTAAATAAAAACAATATCAACATAACATTCAGATGAAATAAATAAATTAAAAACACAAGATACAAAAATAACCATGATGACAGATAGAGAAGGTAATGTTTTAATCATCTCTACAGTTTTAGGTGATTTTGAAAAACTCATTTTGACAAGTCTGTGTTTAATTCTCTTTGGATGTTTATTTGTTGTAGGCAACATATTGCAATTTGTACTGTTTTTAGTGTTGTGAGCCTCCTTGAGTCTCATTTAAGAGAAGAAAGTGGAATATAGAAAAATGTAATTATAACTGTTATTAATCATGACAACAATAGCAACAACAGAAGCCAACAAAAACATTTTGTTGTTGTTGTCTTGGATTTTAAGTCTGGTCCTTGGGGTTGTTTGGGGAGCTGATTCCAATATTGATCAGGACTAGCTTCTGAGATATGGTCACCAATTGGAATGTCCGGAATCTCCGGCCGGACAGGAATGTGGCTGGACGGGAGCATGACCCCGCTGTCTCTGAGGTCCCGATCCCTTGGGACACCTGGGCATTGGCAGCGATGACCGTCGAACTCACCTGTCCGGCAGGGTGGCCGATTGGTCCCCAAGGGGGTGGGTGAGGTTTTCGGGTGGTTTTCAAAATAATGCTTCAGATTAATGAGATGTTATTGGAGGGCCTAGAGGCAATCAATGTGTCAATAGGATAGTAACCAGAACAAAGGAAGGGGCGGAAGAGGAAGCCGGCTGGAGAGACAGCACGCAGCTTTGCTCTCTGAATGAGGGACAATCGGCCTCTTGAAGACACCAGACTGGCTTGGCCGGAGAGATAAGCACACGAGTGGCTGCAGGTAAGTCCACAAAAGCAGGCCCAGCACGGGGAGTTTGCTTCAGGGCAAGATGGCGCATTTGTATAAAGGCAGCATGGGGTATTTGCATAAGGGTAGTGAAGGGGCAAAGATGTAAAAGATGTAAAAATACTCTTCTTAATCCAAAGTCAAAAGCAGGAGGCCCCTTTTTTGTGGAGAGGGCGAAAGAACTATTTATTGCAAGGGTCCTCAAACTTTTTAAGTGGAGGGCCGATTCACAGGTAAAGAAAGGGACACTCAAAGGCCATCTAGACAATCTCATAAAACCATAGGTAAGGAAAGGGACCCTCAAAGGCCATCTAGACAATCTCATAAAACCATAGGTAAGGAAAGTGACCCTCAAAGGCCATCTAGATGATATCATAAGGCCATCAGAAGACCATAGATAAAGAAAGGGACTCTCAAAGACCATCTAGATTGTTTCATAAGACCATAGGTAAGGAAAGGGACTCTCAAAGGCCATCTAGACAATCTCATAAAACCATAGGTAAGGAAAGTGACCTCCAAAAGCCATCTAGATGGTCTCATAAGGCCGTAGCTAAGCAAAGAGACCTTCAAATACCATCTAGACGATCTCATAAGACCATAGGTAAGCAAAGAGACCTCCAAAGACCATCTAGATGATCTCATAAGACCATAGGTAAGCAAAGAGACCTCCAAAGACCAGGTAGACTTAGGTCAACCCTAAGTCTAAAGGTTAGGACAGGGGCCAGGTCAATGACCTTGGAGGGCCGCATCCGGCCCCCAGGCCTTAGTTTGGGGACCTCTGGTTTATTGCGTGGCCATAGCAATGTGAGAAATACATGCATACATGCAACCAAAGGATTTGTCCGAATTTCCAAAATGGTTGCAAGGGTTTTATCACCTCCACAGAAATTAGCAAGCATATCCTTATTGGTTTACAAAGATCATTTACCCCATTTGTCTAATGTTGTCTACGTCACAAGCATCTTAACCACCATGCAATCCCATTGGTTTTCTATGCTGTAACAACATGTGATTCTTTAGACAATGGTGCTTTCATGTTACTGACCCTGACTTGTTGCAAGCATATGCTCGAAATCCTATGGGAACCTGTTCTGACTTGATGTATTGTTATTATTTGAAAGTAACTTCTTTTTCTCGGGAACAACTCTTTTCCCAAACATCAGCATTTTCTCTCAAGTGCAGGCCTTCCCCAAAGATAGGCCTTTTGCAACTTAGGTCAATCAAAACATATGGGACTTATAGTCATTACAAGTATCTTTGAAAATTCTTTTTAAACCCACGTCTCTCGCAGTAGTATGGTGTATTTGCATAAGGGAAAGATGGGACATTTGCATAAGGGCAGCATGGGGTATTTGCATAAGGGAAAGATGGTGTATTTGCATAAGGACAGCATTTACCTTTTTCGCAAAATATAGTAAAGAAGGGTGTAAATTAGAAACATTGAAGTTTGAAATTATGAAACTATTTTTTGAACTCAGAATAGAAAGGTAATACAAAAAAAGTTAAAACATTCGAAATCATCTTAATGAGAAGGATGAACCTGGGATGCTGCTACCAATTTAGTAATCCTCAGCTCTATTTTCATCAGCTGTAATCATAAATCACCCCAATTGACTATTTGCAATCGGTTTCTTTTTTCTTTTTTGTTAATAAATTGGTTACCGCACTGAATCCACGTTCCACTAAATATGATGAAGGAAATGCAATTAAGAACTTTTGAATTACAGCTCATATTTCAGGATAAGCCGTAGGGATCTCCTTTTGCAGCTAGAATTGTTGGTAGCCTCTTTTGAATTTAAATTAATTCATCATTTGTAGTTACTTCCATCAGTTCTTCTTGTAACTATGGAGATTCTTCTGTGTTGGCACTTAAAAAAGGATCCAAAATCCAATCAGGTATGTTCATTTTCAAAATATCATCAAATCGTTGATTAAAATCTGAATGGAAAGCATCCAAGTGCTCACAATAAGAAAGCATGTCTTCATCTTTTTTTTTCTGCTCCTGATAAATTTGGGAATTGGCTGAATTCCCCTTGTCCAAAATTTCGTTGGTACAGAAGAAGTTTTGTCACAAATGCAGAAATAACAGATTTTGTTTTTGTTTAAATTCAGTTCATCACCTTGAAGCTGAAGATTGCTTTCATTAAATTTTTGAAACACATTGGTCAAGTAAGCGATGTCATTTTTGGATTGAATTAAATTGGATCATAAAGCATCATTTTTTGTTGTGACTGCGCCTTCGGAGATTATGGTTGATGGGGATGGAATTCGAAGAGGAAGAAAAAACCCTCGTGATGAGGGTTCACTGGAGGAGTTGCGCAGGAAGCGACTTAGAGAGCTATATGGGGGATCTTCTGAGGAAGATTCGGATGGGGAGATGGATGCTGAGGAACAGGTGGTGGCTGGGGAAGCGGGCACTGAATGGGCACAGCCACCGGAGATGTCTGGGGATTTGGGGTCTATGGATACTTCTGAACCTGGGGTTTCTGCAGGAGCTGATCCCAATTGGGATGCTTGGAGAAGGGAGGATGGTTCTTTAAGTGTTCATGGGGCTAAGTGTGGGCAGGATGATTGGGACTCCAACGAATTGCTAGGTACTCCAGATCCACGAGCTCTAGCTGTGTGGAGCTCAGACTCTGAGTAGATTTGGGACACCTGGTGTTTGGGTGTGAGTGTTTGGTCACCCAGGAGGAAGGGGAATAAAATGGGAATGTTTGGTGTTGCTGAGGCGCCATTGGGATCTCTGTGTTTCCAAGAAGACTGGACTTGGACTATGATTTGAATCTGCTGTTATCACCTAGCTTGGCTCTCGCTGTGTCTTATCGTGGACCTGTTTTGGATGACTGCACCCTCTTCAGACCTTGGATCGGAATTTGACCTTGCTACTGCCTTCGCCCTGTGATTGATGACTACTATCGGCTTTTGACTCCTGGCTTGCTCTTTGGACACCGCTGTTATCTCCTGACCTGACCTTGGAATCCCGGACGACGTCTTTTCACCATCCTTTTGGAGCCTTCGGCTTTATCCACATTGTGGAAGCAGTCTACTGCATTCTTAGTTTGTTTGTTTGTTTCCTGACCAATTTGGTGTTTTCTTTTGGGAACTGTTCCTTTGAAAACTACAGAGCCGGCTGGCAGGGCTTGGACTCAGAAAGTGCAGTTTGCACTAAGTTTGTTTAGCTTTGTTTTTACCTGCTTGTGTTGCTGAATTATATTATTTTTGTTTGAACTGCTCTTGAAGCACTGATAGTGAAGTGTTTCAAGGTTTTTTCTGTGTTAACATTACTTTTTGGCTTATCTGCTGAATAAACTCTATTTTTGTTCGCTAATTGGCGTCTGACTCTTGACATTTTTACCTTTCAAGAACTCCAGCACCAAGTTAAACAGCTTATAAAACCTATCTAAACAGGCACCCTTTGACAAATGCACCTGTGACCATCACCGCCCCCCTGGATCACTGCAGCGCCCACCAGGAGGCGGTAGTGCCCACTTTTGGAATCACTGCTCCAGATCAAGGTCCTTGGAACTTTGGAGGCAGAGCATACAACAGAGACAGACTCGCTTTTCCCAGTGGCTTTGAGATAAGGTGTGATGTCTCATGGGCCTCAGAGTTCTAACCCTAGCGCCATCATGAATAATGATGACGACAACATGGGGTTTTTGCCGCCTGAGCAGGAGACGGAGTCATTCCAGATGCCTCCTGTTGTTGACATTTCTTGCCAAGAGCCCATTAAAATGGACCTTGAACAAGTTTTTCCCAGCGCCTCTCCTCCCTTCCCGAGAAGAGTCCTATGCTGCGAGTCGGGGTCAAAAAGAACAAACAAGGAAAAGCGCTAGATTAGCAGCCAGGCAGAATGTTAATTAGCTAAGTTCTCCTGGGAATTTGCAGGGAGGATCGCAGCTGCAGGAAGATGTGTTTTGCTTCTCTTTCCCTTGGGAAAGGAAGCTCCGGACACCTGCTCTGCAGGAGGATTGGACTTCTTAAAAGTTCCCCGCACCGGGGAATCCGTGCGGAGTCAACAGATCAGCTTCAGGATTGACTTCGGTTCCAGCCTAGTGTGGACTGCGTTTTAAGTCTGCAACTCCAGTTTCCTTGCCTTGCCTTGCCTTGCCTTGCCTTGTCAAGTTTTCATGAACTATCTCGTCGTGTTTCCAGCCTTGGATTTTGTCTCAAGTATCTAGCCTTGTCTCCAGTTCTTGCTTTGGACTTACTTTGAACCTTAGAAACACTTTGGACATTTCCCCACTCTATGGCTTGGAAGTAGAGTGTGTTTCGGTTTTGGGATTACAACTTTGAACTCTAATATTATATATTGGACAATATATTTCTGGACTATATTTGACCTTCTCTGAAAGGTCTATTGCTGGACTACCTTTTCTACTTGTTTTTATTCCACTATAATATTTCTTTAATAAAGATATTAGATTGTATTTGGCCTCCGTGTTTGGTTCTTAGTGCTCCGCTGCCTGGGCGTGACATTATTATTTATTTATTTATTTATTTGCGACATTTATATACCGCCCTTCTCACCCCGAAGGGGACTCAGGGCGGTTTACAAGTATATATACATACAATATATTATATTATACAACTATATCACAATATTATTAGTAATATTGCATGTAATATAAATATACAATTATAATAGTGAATTATAATAATTATTACATTGTATTACATCATAATATTATTATTGATATTACATGTATATACAATGTATTATAATATTAGTATAGTATAATATTATTATATATCATTATATCATTAAATTGATACAGGAGACATGGTGGAAAGATGTCTTCCCGGCCCCGCCTTCTTCATTCCTCTCATTAGGAGAGGAAAAGCAGGTGTGTCAGGAATGATGTCATGGGAGGGACCGAGGCCTTTTAAGTGATTTCTGCTGGTACAATTCTTTGCGAGAGCGACATTGTATTCAAGGGGAAAACAGCTCTTGGGTCCTGTTCTTAGGTTTTGTTTCATATATCCAAGTTTTCACGTTTATTCCTGTTTCTAGTTCCTGTGTGGATTAGGAGCCCTGGACTCCTGCTATCATGTTTATGGATTAATTATGAAGACTGCGCTGTGAATGGATTTTGACCTTCTGGGATTCTTTTGGAATAACATTTTGAACTTTGATGCTTCTTTATAAAGTTACTGATTTCTTTATATACTCATCTTTTAATTGGAATTGGAGAATGCTTGAGGAGCAAGCTAACACATGAATGCATTCATTTTTTAGAAAGGCATTTCCTCATGCCGGTGAGGCTGGGCCGATCACCTTCCTTTCTTCTGCAAACAAGAGGCACAAATGGAACTAGACAAGCTAGAAAATAATTATAAAAAGGGGGAAATGCTGCCCTGAAGAAGAGCATGTGGTTGTTGTGGTCACATTTATTGATATCGCAGCCTTTCCCCCAAGCTGGAACTCAAGGCCGACCACAGAATTTAAATCAGATACGGCTAAAATATCTACACTGCACAAAAGCTAAAATACATAATTAAGCTATTAATAAATGTAAAAGCACAACCACTAAAAAGAAAATCAATGAAGGTAATGAACACAACATTCTGCAAAGACCTGCCAATCGAAGGAGAGTAATTGGGGCATGACATTATTTTGGTAAGTGTCGATCAGGCATGGGCAAACATTGGCCCTCCCTCCAGGTGTTTTGGACCAACTCCCAGCATTCCTAACAGCCTCAGGCCCCTTCCTTTAATTATATTAATTTAAGCTATGGCCCTACCAAGAACCCATGAGGTCATCCCTTTGGCACCTGGCTTAAGTGGCTGAGGGGAAAGGAAGGGGCCTGAGGCTGTTAAGAATGGTGGGAGTTGAAATCCAAAACACCTGGAGGGAGGGCCAAAATTTTCCCAGAATCACAGTTCTACCTGTTGAGAATGCTGGACAAACAAGCAGAAAGGAAACATGGAAGGTTACTACAATGTTATCTTAACTGCAGCGAGAATAATCTATGCGCAGAGATGGAAAGTGTCAGGGGGTTAATTAGCTCCGAACCACCCTGATTTATTGGTGAATCAGGCGTCTCACCAATCCAACCCCCGTCAGACTGCTTAAGCATCCGGCTAAGCAGCACCGACAAATGACACCACAGTCGTAATTCAGCTGATCACAGAGGTTCCAAGGCTTTATTATATACACACTATATACAAACTACAAAGTCCATTGCTCATAGGACCCATGCTTCCCTCAGCAAGGCAAAGCATGTCCTCTCTCTTTGCCAATCGTCAGCGAAGCTCTTCTGCCAGCAACTCCCACATTCCATAGAAGAATGACTAACCTCCTGTCCGCCCTCTGAGACCAGAAAACTTGACCTATTGGCTAGGCAGGCTATCATTCAAGCTGGCCTGCTATTAACCCGTGTGCTGCTGGAAAGCATGCCGGAATGCACATTTGCAAAAACCCAACAGCAAAAACACTTGAATCAACATTTCACCCTTACACCAAAATACACCAACAGAAAGAACCCATTATCCCAGTGCAAGAAGAATGAATGGCTGATGACGATCTGCGAAGGAGCTGAGATGGACAAACGGATAACGCTGGTCAGGAGAAAAGATTGACCAAATTTGAGAAAGATTGGAACTTGTTTCTCACTTTTTTTCAGCAACGGTGGAAGCAAATTTCATTTGTTGGATTTATGAATTAGAAAACTATCATTAGAAGCAGAAGTGTGGCTATATCAGGAATAGAATAATAAGGGGTATAAATCAACAGACAACAGGTGTGAGGTTCATAGAATAGTTTCGGTATTTGTGTGTTTCATATGTGCATGTTAGTGATGGTGGGATACAACACCTTCTAAGCTCTGTGAGGATTGGGACATTCGTAGGGAGATCAAGATGCTTGATTATAAAGCTATTAGCTGTGTCCAGCCATGCGTTGCCCTGTCGCCATCCTAAGTGGGTTTTTGTTTACAGAGGCAAGTATGAATGTTGTAATTAGTCACCTCAATGCTAAATGGACTTGCAGCTTCAAAGCGTGGTTGTTTCCTCCCTGGTGGAATCCTTTGTTGGGAGGTGTTAGCTGGCTCTGGTTGTTTCCTGTCTGGAATACCCTTATTTTCAGAGTCTTGTTCTTTATTTACTGTACAGATTGTAGAGTTTTTAAATAGTTACTGCCAGGTTTTGTTCATTTATTTATGGTTTCCAGGAACCCAATAATAATAATAATAATAATAATAATAATCATCATCATCATCATCATCATCATCATCACAACTTTTGAGGAAAGGGAAGGAAGCCCTGTTGAAGCCCCTCCCACCTGACTAACATCACCAAGTTTCCCAGGGGGGCTCTGCGCATGCGTGGTTAGTAATTTTTGGTTTGGGGAGATTTTCTGTAATTTGGGCCTCATTTTTTAGGTTTTTTTTATTGAAAGACATAGATTGGATGACTATGTCTTTTGTGGACAAATTTGGTGTGATTTGGTCCAGTGGTTTTGTTGTTTACTCCATGGGAATTACGCACATTACATTTAGATGATAGATGATAGATAGATAGATAGATAGATAGATAGATAGATAGATAGATAGATAGATCTTCCAACTCTGTTATATGAAACATGGACCATCTACAAATGTCATTCTCAACTTTTGGAATGACTTCACTAGTGTTGCCTCCGAAAAATGAACTGAATGCCATGTCGTCCGAATGCTTGATCACTGTCTCCTAAAGCAATTTCTTTCCTCTCAGCTCAAGAATGGAAAACAGAATATCGATGGACAGCAAAGGGGATTCAAAGGTGAGCTTAAAGTGAAACTTTAAAAATATGGCATAAACACAGAGAACTGGGAAGCCCTAGCCTTCGAGTGTCTAACTGGAAGTCAGTTGTTACCAACAGAGCAATGGTTTTTCAAGAGGCATGAATTGAGGGAGAAAGGGAGAAACATGCCAAGAAGAAGAAGGCACCTCAAGGAAACCCTTGTCGGGACCGTCTTCTATCTGGAAACCATGACCTGACTGAGAAAGGAGGACCATGTGGATCCAGAATAGGTCTCCACAGCCACTTATGGACCCACCACCAAGGCTCTACTTCTGGAAGACAATCAGACTCATGGGCCATGAGGGATCGCCTAGGACGATGGTGTGATGATGTCTTCCTGTAGTGTGTTTGTTGTGGATTTAGTTTTGTAAGATGTGGCTGTTTCAATGTTATATACTATGGAAATCTGATTTCTTTGTATTGTCTTTAGTTTCCTCCCTTTATTTGAGTAACAATCGGTTTAAAAGAAATTAGGGAAAGGAGAGCACTTGGGCTGGGCTTCCCTGGGACCGTTTATTTCCAACGCGGGTGGATCAAAAGGGAGAGGAGGGAAGCCGGCGGGTTCACCAGATGAAGAGGGGCTTCCCGTCGGCCTGGGAGAGCATGTGGAGGCAGCGGAGCAGCACCAGGCAGTCCGCCCTCTTGTCCGTGGGCACCACGTTCTCCACCACCTCCTGCAGGTAGTTGACGTCGTTGTAGAAGTCCCCTCCGATCTTGGTGGTGTCCGGCCGCTCCCGCAGGATCCCAAAGGTGTTCACGATGTATTCGGTGAGCTGTGGGTGGTAGTTCGGGTCATAGTCATTGGGCTTCAGCCGGTTCATGATGTCTTCGTAGTGCTCCATCATCGCCTTGCGCTGCTCCTCGGGCACCGGGCAGAGGGGGTCGTTTCCGCTCTGGGAGGAAATGGGAGAGTTACAGAGTTCCCAAAAATGGGCTGGCCTTTAGTCTTAGGTCGGAAACCACGTTACATAGTGTTATTATTCATTACTACCCTGTTTCCCTGAAAATAAGACATCCCCAAAAAATAAGACCTACCCTGTTTCCCCTAAAATAAGACATCCCCAGAAAATAAGACCTAGTAGAGGTTTTGCTGAATCGCTAAATATAAGGCCTCCCCCGAAAGTAAGACCTAGCAAAGTTTGTGTTTGGAAGCATGCTCGCCGAACAGAACACCAGAGCAGATCGGTAAATGTACGTACCATAGAGTGTTATACGTGGAAATAATGGTAATAACAAGAAATTCTTGATAGGATTCACAGTTTGTCTGGTTATGCTGATTTGTGATGACAACTACTGTCCAGCTTATAATAAATGTTCATTTTTTGTTCAACAATAAATGTGAATTCTTCTTCATGGAAAAATAAGACATCCCCTGAAAATAAGACCTAGTGCATCTTTGGGAGCAAAAATTAATATAAGACACTGTCTTATTTTCGGGGAAACACGGTAGTAGAAGTTTTGCTGAATTGCTAAATATAAGGCCTCCCCCGAAAGTAAGACGTAGCAAAGTTTTTGTTTGGAAGCATGTCCAGCGCCTGCCAAACAGAACACCAGAGCATGCAAGATCGGTAAATGTACATACCAGTTGTGCATGGAAATAATGGTAGTAACAAGAAATTCTTGATAGGATTCACAGTTTGTCTGCTTATGTTGGTTTGTGATGACAACCACTGTACAATACATGATAAATGTTCATTTATTTTGTTCAACAATAAATGTGAATTCTTCTTTATGAAAAAATAAGACATCCCCTGAAAATAAAACCTAGTACATCTTTGGGAGCAAAAATTAATATAAGACACTGTCTTATTTTCGGGGAAACACGGTATATGTCAGTGGTTCCCAAACTTATTTGGCCTGCTGCCCCTTTTCCAGAAAAAATATGATTCATCGCCCCCTGGAAAGGGGGGCATGGCTTAGAGAGGTGGGCGTGTTCCTACTCAAGAGGGCGGGGCTGAGCCTCTCCCCTAGTCCAAAAGCAGGGCTGGGAGGGGGTGGGGCCACAAATGGGCGGCCAGGGCTGGGATGGGCGGAGTTATGAGCTCTGAGACAGGGCTGAGCTTCTATCCTTGTCCTGTGGCACCTGCCAGGACACAGAGGGCGGGGCTAGAGTAGGGGGCGGGGCCTCTTCCCAAGTGCCTGACGGGGTTGAACCTCTATACCCTGCCCCCGTGTTCTAACAAACGCCTCAGAGGAGGGATACAGAGGCTCAGCCCTGTCTCGTGCTCTTGGGAAGAGGCCCCGCCCCCACCTCTAGCCCCGCCCCCATGTCCTAATAGGTGCCATCACTGCCCCCTGGTGGTTGCGCCCCCTTTGGGAATCACTGCTATATGCTGTAATCTATATTTTACCTGTGTATATTTGCCATCTGTATTTTAATCGTGTTTTGTTTTATCTCATTGTTTGAACCGTGTCGTAATTCGCCTCAAACCACTAGGAAATTATAATTATGGGGATGTATGTATACCCTGCTTTTCCTCTGCCCAAGGAGACTCAAAACAGCTAAAGTTAAAAACCATTAAAATGTCTGAATTGAACCCTAACACATATAAACATTAAAATAGAATTAAACATAGAAATGTTAAAAAATACATGTTAAAACCAATACAAACACTAAACAAATTATTACAGCACATAAACAGAGCATCCTCTGGCTTGTTTTTCGCCTGTTTCTTAGTCTTATGTTACTCAAGGTGTTTTTGCTTCCTGCCTGCATAAAGTGGTCATTCTCCACCGCTTCTCATAAGTCTTTTAGTGATTTATAGGATTTTGTTTGAGAAGGGGGCATCATGAGGCTTCTCCCTTCCTCAAAATGGCTGACACACAGACCTGAGAGTCAGCAATAGGAACTCTTCTACCAAAGTTAGGTAACTTTATTTTGTCAACCAAGGGCGCTTCCAGACAGCACCAAACTGCGGGTTTTCCACGAAGGGCAAAAAAAAAAAAAACCCGGGACCTGAGTCTCGGTCCGCAAACAGACCTGTTGATTCTGGGATTTCTGCCTGCGACGTCCAGATTTGCTGTTTCGTTACAGGATTTCAAAGCCCACAAGATGGCCACCGCAAGACATCCGCCAGAAATTTCGGCTTCAAGAAAAACTTTAAATGTGTAGTTGCGAATATATGCATTGTTCATACAAGCTTTGTTCTTGGGTCATACCTATCTGTTCCTCATTGCTTTTATCCTGAAAAGATGTCGAAAGTTGACTAAAGGCGAAAACTTTGTCCTGGCAAGAGAAACTTCATCCTCCACATGTTTAATGAAGTTTGTGGAATAGAACTACTACTTTCAAAGTCAGGACTACAGTATTAAACAGAGTTTTGGAGCTGGGTGCCATCTTTACGCAGATGACACCCAGCTTTACTACTCCTTTCCACCAAACTCCAAGGAAGTGTTGCACCTCAGGTTAGCTTCACCTTGCTAAATACACCAAGCTGTACACAGGTTGAAGTCTTTTGTAGTTTATTAGGAAATAGGAAATAAATAGTTCTTAAAACGCAAAAGTAAAGTTCCCAAAGATTGTTGCAAAACAAGGCTATATAGAATAATCCAAGAAAACGTTAGACATAAAACAAGGTTCCATTAATGCATGACAAAGTCCCATGAACATGAATACACAAAGGCTGCAAGATAATCCGGGAAAGCAAGAGTTTGCCTCTTGACTCAAACGGGAAGTTGCTTTGACAAAGGTTTCTCTCTCAGCACACTCTTTTAATACCCTTTGCATAGCATGAACGCATTTCTTTGGTCTCTGACCTCTCTCTTGTTTGCTATTCTAACACTCCTGCGAACCCGGAGTTCCAAACGGCCAGCTCGATCTAAATATTCTGTTTCGTCAAGGCCAGACAGCTCGTTAGCATTTGTCTGTATGCTATCAGGCTGGGAACTGTCCTCCCTTCTTGAGTCAATTTGCACCTGGTTAGCTTTAGTATCATCTTCAGCATCATCAACACCATTCCTTGCCATGGGAAAGCCTCCCTGTGTCCTGGACCAGTGTCTGTCCGCTGTGGTGGACTGGATGAGGGTGAACAAGCTGAGACTCTGTTGCACCCCTAGGCTGCGTAGGCACCTCAAAACCACACTGGAGCCCAGAATATAAGCAAACAAGCTGTTTATTGAAGTTTAAAAGTAAGCACAAGCAAAGAAAGTTCAGAGTCAATAAAATGGATTTAAATCCACAGGAGCAATGTACTTGAGAATCTCAAAGCAAGAGTCTAGGAAAGTCACTCAAAGAACATAGTCCAATCCAGATATCTAACTCAGACCCACGAAAGGCATCAAGAATAGTCCAAACAAAGTTCAGTTCCAAGGCATGAGATAAACTGGAACCACAGGAAACAAGACTAGATTGCAGGATCAAACTCCAAGGTAATCCAAGGTAATAAAAATCCAAATGGCAAAGTTACTGGAACATTCAATTGGATTCAAAGGCAAAACAAGGCTGGAACTTGAAGCAAAATCCACAGCTGCAAGAATATACAGGAACACGGAGCAAAGATCTTTCTCTCTTGAATTGCAATGTTGCCACCGCTGCTATGGCAGAGAAGAACCAGGCATTTAAGGAAAATCCAAGGTCTTTCTTTCATGAGAAAACTCTCTAATGAGAAAACTATTCATTAGAGCGCTTCAAAAGCAGTTGTTTACTTCTCCTCAAACCTTCTCGTCCCCTCTTTTGATGAGTTATCACTCCCCTCCTGTCAAACTCATTATCCTCCTCTAAACTAGAATATTCATCTGGCACCTGGAGATCTGGCCTTGACTGCAGGGAGGAATGTGGTTCACAATGCCTGCGTGCAACCATTCAGTCTCTGGTCCCAGAATCCACTGAAACAGACTCTGGCTGTATTTCAGGCCCAAACTCTGGCTGCATCTCAGGCCCAAACCCAGAGTCCTCTGGCAAAGCAGGTGCAGGGACAATTACTGGCTGAATGGTTCCAATCCCAGGCTCAGGCTGGGCTAAAACAGACTCAATCCGGACAAGACAGAGGTCCTTCTGGTCAGTCGCACAGCCGATAAGGTTATTGGGTGGCTACTTGTGCTGGATGGGGTCACACTCCCCCTGAAGGCACAGGTCCGCAGTTTGGGGGTTCTCCTGGACTCCACACTGACACTTGAAGCTCAGGTGTCGGCTACGTCTGGGAGGGACTTTGCACAATTAAAACTTGTGCTCCAGCTGCAACTGTACCTCGAGAAGCCTGACTTGGCCACGGTGGTCCACTCCTTAGTTACCTCCAGATTGGACTACTGTAATGCACTCTACGTGGGACTGCCTTTGAAGACGACTCGGAAACTTCAACTAGTACAACTAGCTGCGGCAAGGCTACTAACAGGAGCAATCTATCAGGAGAGGACTACCCCCCTACTGAAACAGGTTCCAGTGGCTGCCAATAAATGTCCGATCCCAATTCAAAGTGCTGATCATCACCTATAAAGTCCTAAACGGCTCAGGTCCAGCCTATCTTCACAACCGCATCTCCTATTACCAACCTGCATGAACCTTGAGAGCCTCCGGGGAGGCTCTCCTCTCGCTCCCACCATCGTCTCGGGTACGATTGGTGGGGATGAGAGAGAGGGCCTTCTTGGTCATGGCCCCCCGGCTCTGGAACTCTCTTCCAAGAGAAATAAGATTAGCTCCAACTCTGACCTCATTCCGAAAGGAGTTGAAAACCTGGTTCTTTCAAGCCACCTCCAATTAAGATCTTATTGAGTCCCCACCCCCACCTATATCCTAGCCTTCTGCACTTTATCTCTCCCCATGTTACCAGTTCTCCCAAGATATTGCGCAATCGCACATTTACAATTGTATCCCTCTCCCCAAGACTGAAGATTGATGTGCCATTATGTCGTTCCTGGCCTCTCGCCATGTTTTTATTGTGCGATGATGTGTTTTTATTATTATGTATTAACTTGTCGTGAATGGATTGTATTTTATATTGTTGTATTTTTGTACATTGTTGGGCTTGGTTCCCCATGTGAGTCCCTTTGGGAAGATGGGGTGGAATACAAGAATAAAGTTGTTGTTATTATTATTATTATTATTATTATTATTATTATTATTATTAAATAGGAACAGACACTTTCAAGCCAGGAACAGAACTTTGCCATTATTATCATCATCCAGAACAGGCATGGGCAAACTTGGGACCTTCAGGTGTTTTGGACTTCAATTCCCACCATTCCTAACAGCCTTGGGCTCCTTCTTTTTCCCCCTCAGCTGCATAAGCAGAAAGGAAAGGAAGAACAAGAAAAGACCTGAGGCTTTTAGGAATGGTGGGAGTTGAAGTCCAAAACACTTGGAGGACCCAAGTTTGTGTTGGTGTATTTTGGTGAGTGTGTGAAATGTTGAATCAAGTGTTTTGCTGTTGGAGTTTTGCAACTGTGTATTCCAGCATGCTTTCCAGCAGCACACGGGTTAATGGCAGGCCAGCTTGAGTGATAGCCTGCCTAGCCAATAGGTCAAGCCTTCCGGTCACAGAAGGGCGGACAGGACGTTCATCATTCTCCTATGGAATGTGGGAGTTGCTGGCAGAAGACCTTTGCTGATCAGCAAAGAGAAGGACATGCTTTGCCTTTGCTTAGGGAAGCATGTGTCCTATGAGCGATGGACTTTGTAGCTTGTAAATAAAGCCATGGAACCACTGTGAGCAGCTGAATTACGAGTGTGGTGTCGTTTGTAGGTGCTGCTTAGCCGGACGCTTAAGCAGTCTGACAGAGTATGGATTGGTGAGAGGCCTGGTTCACCAATAAATCAGGGTGGTTCGGAGATGATTAACCCCCTGTCAGTTTGACCATGCCTGATACAGCCAAAAGGAAGTTACCTAACTTAGTGAGAAGAGTCCCTGATGCTGACTCTCATGTAAGGCATCTTGAGGTAGAGAGGAGCCTCATATGGTGCTCCCTTCGCAAACAAAAGGGCAATAAAGCACTAGACTTCTAGAGATAAGAGTAGACTGAGAGATACAAGGAAGTTCTCTTAACTTTGGTAGAAGGGCCCCTAATGCTCACTCTCATGTCTTTGTGTAGCAGGGAAGCCTCATGGTGCTCCCTTTTCACACATAAAGGACACCAAAGGCAGGAAGCCAAACGCATCTTGAACTCCATAGATCTAGGAAACAGAGGTGAAGACAAGGCAGCAGGCCTGCCCCACAGGATTCCCACCGTCCCTGATTGCCCTTTAAATACAAGTGTTTATGGGGTTGTTGTGTGTTTTCCGGGGTGTATGGCCAAGTGTTGATGCTTCGCCACTCTCCCAACGCTTTCCCCCCTCCCTACCTATTGTCCTCTACCCACCCACTTCCACCTCAGCAGGGCTCCCTCCTCACCTGCATGATTTTATCTGGGATGTTGCCGACTGTGAAGCCATACAGACGAATCCGGTCAGGGAAGATGCTGGAGAGGATCCGTCGGTCCAGCTGGAAGGCAATCTCACCCACAATGCGCTCCAAGAACGGCTGCGCACCCTCTGGGAGCAGAACCAAGAGAGAAGATTTACTTATCTAATTTTGGCCCCTTATTACTGCCAAGTTGTGCAGGCCTGGTTTAGAACTGCATTTTGTAGGAAAAATTTTGATCCCTTAAGGAATCTTTTTCCCTGAAACTGTTCCCCTGAAATTGTTGACAAGAACATCTCATTGCTCAGCCTAGCTGACTAGGACAAAATAACAAGGCTAGGTCATGCAAATAACTGTGGACCTGTTGAGATAGCTAATGCAAACAGACATGACATTTTGGCTTACTGGATAGTCCATACATGACGTGGACCATAGAACATCTCATCTGATTTTGTGTTTAATGATTAATATAAGCTGGAGTCAACAGCACATGTCTAAAGAGTGCATTAGTTAATAAAATTCCACTGTTAGCCTTCTGCGCATGCTTGTAAAATGCTATAATTGGAGGCCCACCCCTGCAGGGGGTTGTGTCTGTTTCTTCTCCAGCACAGCTGGACTGTCACCTGCTCTTGGTCAATGGTAAACTATCTTGAAACCAGTTTCTGCTGTCCATCTGTTCCTTCCCTTTCCAATGGGAAGGGAGGAACACGGTCCTATGCCCCCCCTTGCTGGTCAGTGGGAGGCTGAACAACTGGATACATGTAGACTTATTGCTGCCCATTTGGGAGGAGATTCCACTGAGATTCTTGAAGGATTGCTTTGTGATTTACGTGTGTTCTCTCTCTTTAAAAGAGAAACTAAGATGCCAGGTGGGAAAAGAAGAGCCAAAAGGCCAAAGACAAGGGAGCAGAGGAAGAGGGACAATCCCTTCAATCACAGCACAATTTTATCCTCAACTCCTGCCATGTGATATCAGCGGCTGAGTTTTTAAGTCTCTCCTACGTCGGATGCGTTTACGGCTATGCTACTTAGTGGAACCCATCCAATGGCTTCTGCTATGAAGAAGACACCAGATTCTTGCATGCCTTAGATCCCTTGGGTTCTTGGGTTCCTGTTGAACCAAAGAACCACAGAATTGGAAGGTCTCCCCAGAGGCCATTAGGTCCAACCCCTGCTTAATGCAAGATCTCTAGTCAGAACATCTCCATTCAGCCTTCTCTTCACCAAGATGCCTTCAGCATCTCCTCATAGGTGTGTTCTTTATACCTCTTCTTATCCCTGTCCTTCCCTGAACTGGCTCCACTGTGTCAATATTCTTCCTAAAATCAAGGCACTCAAAATTGAACTCGGGACTCCAAATGAATCCTAGACATGGAAGATACTCCAGCGACCATCCAGTTTAATCCCTTTCTACCATGCAGCAACACCCAGTCAGATCCCTCCCGATAGATGGCCATCCAAACTCTACTTAAAAACCTCCACCAGACTCCCAGCCAGAAACACATTCCACTATTAAACAGCTCTAACTTTCAGGACGTTCTTCCTAAAGTGTAGTTGGAATCTCTTAAATCTCATTCCCGTGGAATTTTTTTCAAGGGGTCTCCCTTGAAAAAACACATCCTATATATCTGTGTTTCATTGTTATAATGCAGACTAGAATCGCATTGCAGCATCACACTCTTGACTCATGTTCCACTTGTGGTCCACCATGATTCCTAAATCCCTTTCCAACGGACTGTCCTCAAGACAGGTGTTTCCCATCCTATATCCCTGTGCTTTGTTGTTATTACCTCTGTGTAATACTTTACCCAGGGTGTAACAAAGGCCTCTGCCCTCCCCGCTTTCCTGTCCTTATCAGGCTCGTGCCCAGCTTGTGTTCCTCTCAGACTCCTAAATCTCTTTCCCACAGACTGTTCTCAGACCAAGGGTCACCCATTCCCTATTTTCATTGCCTAAGTGCAGTACCGACCCCAGCAGTGCAACAAACGCTTCCGTCCTGCTCTTACCTAGCGTTGGCCTGGGGGGCCCGGTGCCGCCTGAACCATTGGTGGACACGGAGTTGGCCCGTGTGTGCCGCTCTCGGGGCATCTTGCCGATGGGGCCGGGGACGAGGAAGGAAGGAGGACCAGGAGCCACAGCGGCGGCGGTGACGGCAGCAGCAGCAGCAGCAGGGCCTTGGATCAGTTGGCCAGAGTTCTGGCTAAGGACTGGTGATGGGGCCGCGGACGGGAGTGGGATCAGGGACCCAGCATGAGATATGACGGGGCTCTGAGGCAATGAGGGGCAGGTGAAGGGCTGGGTCTGGCTGGGGACAGGGCTGTGCAGGGGTGAATAGCCAAGCGGTAGGACGGCGCTTGGAGGGGCAACCTGGCCCGAAGATGTCCAAATGGGGCCAGTGGCGCTCCCAGACAATGGGATGATGTTGCAAGGAGGGGCTGCACTTGTAACAGGGCTGACGGAGAACGTCACGAAGGGGTAGGAACTGTGAGGCGCTTGGGGAAAGCCAGGGCCGGGGCCGGGGCCAGGACCAGAGCCAGGGCCAGAACCGGAGCCAGGGCCGGGGCCGGAGCTGGAGCCAGGGCCGGAGCTGGAGCCAGAGCCAGGGCCAAAGCCAGGGCAAGGGCCAAAGCCAGGGCCAAAGCCAGGGCCAGGGCCAAAGCCAGGGCCAGGGTCAGGGCCGGAGCCAGGTTGGTGCGGGTGCCAGGGGATGGCACACTTGGCACAGTAGCCCTGTTGAAAGAGGTCGCAGGGTGAGGGGTTTTGTGCCCCATTGGGAATGCCCAAGCCACCACCACAGCTTCTACCATCGTCAACAGCGCAGACATCCACTGTCAAGAGAGAGAGAGAGAGAGAGAGAGGTGTTATTAGTGTTGGCAGCGAAGAAGCACCACCACTTATATAAACAGGGTGTCAAAACAGTTGCCATACATAGGGTAATATCACAGGATGCTGGTACATGAAGTGATTTATAGTTTCCAAATCATCACCTCCCTGAACCACTCCAAGCTGGATAACAAGTGTCCCAGAAGCAATAAAAAATACAACTGTCCTTTCACAGCAAAAACACGCTTCAGTCCGTCTATCAGCAGAGTCCGACCACCAGCATCTGACCTTAACTACACACTGTTTTGAGTAAACTCAGAGATTCAAATTTCATCCAAAATATCTGGAGGCTTTGATCTTCACTGTTGCAATTTATACAAATGTACAATCAGGATTCGCAGATCTATTTTCAGGATTGTCCTTGCAGACTATCAGATCCCCAGAGAGTCACATACAGAATAGACAGATACTCACAATGAGTCACAAAGGAGAGAGAAAGATGGAACCTTTCATTCCCCTCTTTTATAGCCATCTTCTAATAGGTCATCAGTAATAATAATAATAATAATAATAATAATAATAATAATAATAATAATAATAATAAATTTATTCTTATATCCCGCCCCATCTCCCCGAGGGGACTCGGGGTGGCTCACAACAATAATAAAAACAGTGACAAATTACACATTGTAAAATCAAACATGAAAAGCAGTCATACAATCAATACATACATCACATGTTAAAAACAAGGAGATAAAACAGTTCTAGGCCGAAATAGAGGGCTTCTGTAGCTTCGTGGCAGAAGTATTCAGCAAGGTATCAATAATCATGGCAGAACACTCTCTAATTAAATTAAATGGGCAGACAAATCAACCCCCAAAAATTAGTCGTCGAAGGCCCTCCGGAAAAGCCAGGTTTTAAGGCTTTTTCGAAAGGCAAGGAGGGTGGGGGCCTGTCTAATCTCCCTCGGGAGTGAGTTCCAGAGGCGGGATGGGGGCCGCGATGGAGAAGGCCCTCTCTCTCTCTCGTCCCCACTAACCGCAACTGCGAAGGTGGTGGGAGCGAGAGGAGGGCCTCCCCCGAAGAGCGAAGAGATCGTGCAGGTTCATAGGGGGAGATGCGGTCTCTAAGGTAGGTGGGTCCCAAACCGTTTAGGGCTTTGTAGGTGATCACCTGCACCTTGAATTGGGCCCGGAAAACAAACGGCAGCCAATGGAGCTCCTTAAACAGAGGCGTGAAACGCACCCTGTAGTTTGCTCCTGTTAGAAGCCTGGCTGCCGAGCGCTGAACTAATTGCAATTTCCGGGCCGTCTTCAAAGGCAGCCCCACGTAGAGCGCATTGCAATAGTCCAGTCTAGAGGTAACTAAGGCGTGGACCACCGTAGTCAGATCAGACATCTTGAGATATGGTCGCAGCTGGCGCACAAGTTTTAATTGTGCAAAGGCCCTCCCGGCCACGGCCGACACCTGAGCCTCAAGCGTCAGCCCCGAATCCAGGAGGACCCCCAAGCTGCAATGGACCTGCGCCTTCACGGGGAGTGCAACCCCGTCAAGCACAGGTTGCCACCCAATACCCCGATCGGACTTTCGACTGACCTGGAGGACCTCTGTCTTGTCGGGATTGAGCTTCAGCTTGTTCGCCCTCATCCAGGCCAATACAGCGGCCAGACACTGGTCCAGTATCCGAGGGGCTTCCTTGGATTTTGGTGGAAAAGAGTAGTAGAGTTGGGTGTCATCCGCGTAGAGATGGCACCTCACTCCAAAACTCCGGATGACCTCTCCCAGCAGTTTCATGTAGATGTTAAAAAGCATGGGGGACAAAATAGAACCTTGCGGGACCCCACAGGTCAATGGCCAGGGATACGGACTGATGCAACCCCTTTGCAATAACCCTCACGTGGTTATGACTCAGCCATTACCACATTCCCACATTATGGCATTCACAGTCATTAGTCGGGTGCTACCCTGTTTCCCCAAAAATAAGACATCCCTGAAAAATAAGACCTAGCAAAGTTTTTGTTTGGAAGCATGCCCAGTGCCTGCCAAAACGAACACCAGAGCATGCAGGATTGGTAAATGTTCATATCAATTGTACATGGAAATAATGGTAGTAACAAGAAATTATTGATAGGATTCACAGTTTGTCTGGTTATGCTGATTTATGATGACAACTACTGTACAGTATATAATAAATGTTCATTTTTTTGTTCAACAATAAATGTGAATTCTTCTTCATGGAAAAATAAGACATCCCCTGAAAATAAGACGTAGCACATCTTTGGGAACAAAAATTAATATAAGACACTGTCTTATTTTTGGGGAAACATGGTATCAATATTCCACATGTTCATCAAACAGTATTTTTCCATGATTAAAATGCTGTGCCATTCCTATCTAACAGGTTAATGGGAAATTGTTGTGAAATGTACTTTTCCTATGTATCAATGTTGTCAAAAATTGTACCCCCAAATTATGACCCACAGCTCCACTGGAACATACAGCAAGCCTGCATTGCCTTCTCCATTCATTCTGTAGTAACCTTTCATGAATTTCCCTGGAATGTTGCCTCACCGCACCTCGGACTTCAGGATGTAATCCCATAATTATCATAACACCCTGGGAAGACTCAGGGGACACACAATGGATTTGCACAAAAACCTCTGCATCTTTTCCTGTTTCTTCCTGGTATAATCTGATTTATTCCTAGGTACGCCTCCTTATCCTATCACCAAATCGGACCCCTCCCTGGAGTTCCCATTGAAATAGCCAACATCCTTAGCACCCTTTTGTTTTCCCAACTGGCACCCATTGTATTGACCAAAAAAGAGACACCAAAACTCATTCCAACCCATTATCTCTTGCGACACTGCACTGTCAGAGCGCGCGGTTTGGATAAACACACATGCAGCGGAAGATCAACGAAGAATCACTGGCACCAATAAATAGGCTGAAGCCTGTTTGGCTTTCTATAAAAGATTTACTAATAAACGGAAAACTCTCAAGACGATATATACAGACAGAGTACAGATAGGCAGAGAGCAGAGGGCAGAGGGAGGATCTATTTATAACCACCTCTGCTGTCTGATGCAATACACAGTTAACTCTTTACACACTCGCATAGTGGACAGCAGACAGTGCATGATGCAATCTCCAGCTCACATTGCACCACTATAACTCAATTGCATTTAAACAACTCTATATACAATCATTCCCACTTCAACATGCACTCCTTCTCGATCACACCCTTCTCCTGGGTGGAACAATCAACAGACACAAATCTTCAAAATAATACAGTGACACTTTCTTAAATTTCTCGCAATGACCAGCAGTGATGACGGACTAAACCTCAGACCAATCAGGGAGTGGATCCTAGATGTCACATTATGAACCAAGCAGGAGCCAGTGTGGCAACATGCTTTTGTTTTGAAGAGTTGTCAACTATAAGTACGTATTGTTGTGACCATGACTTCCCATGATCTGAACACTTTGATCCTATTGATCTGCTTGTGGTCCACCTAGATTCCTAAATCCCTTTCCTATGGACTGCTCTCAAGCTAAGTGTCTCCCATCCTATATCTCTGTGCTTTGTTGTTATTGCCCAAGTGCAGTACCGAACTCAAAAGTGCAACAAAAGCTTCTGCCCTCCCATTTTCCTGTCCTTACCTGGCGTTGTCATGGTGGTGCCGGTGGTGCCAGTGTTGCTGGTGGATATGGAGTTTGCCCGGGTCTGGCACTCGCGGACCTTCTCGCTGACGGGAAAGGCAGCGTCGGGTTCTTGGGTTGAAGGGCCAGAGCTCTGGGTGGTGACTGGGGTTGGGGCCTCGGGGGGTCTCTGGGGCAGGGCCAGGGGCGTGGAGGGGCTGCTGAAGGGCTGGATCTGGCCGGGGACAGTGGTCTGCTGGGGCGAGTAGCCAGTGGGCAGGAAGGCGCCCGGCGGGGCACCAGGGGATGCAGGTGTCCAAACGGCGCCAGAGGCAGATCCGGCCAATGGCACGATGTTGAAGCCGCTGCTAGGAGAAGCTGCGCTTGCAACGGGGCTGGCGGGGAATGTCACGTAGGGTCTGTTGGACGCTTGGGCAAAGCCAGGGCCAGGGGCGGAGCCAAGTTGGTGCGGGTGCCAGGGGATGGGGCACTCGAAGCAGTAGCCCTTCCGAAGGATGCTGCCGGTTGCAGTGTTTTGCATCATGTTGGGAATGCCCAAGCCACGACCACAGCTTTTGCCGTCATCAGCACTGCCATCCACTGTCACGGAGAGAAAGAGAAAACAAGGGGGGTGTTAGTGCGAGAAGTGAGAAGGGAAGAAGCATGCACGCTTGTCTATAAAGAGCTATTAGGGACTGAGGCGATCCTGTGGCACGGGCCTGCTGCCGTGTCCTTCACCACTGTTTCCTAGATCTACGCAACTCAAGGGGTGTTTGCCTCTTGGCTGCACGAAGAGGTCTCTCCTCCCTTCTTCCCAAAGGTCTTTCAGAGCTTTAGTAACCTTCTCTTTGAGAAAGGAGCATCATGAGATTTCTCTGCCCCAAGATGGCACGCAGACATGAGAGTCGGCTTTAGGGATGAGAGCCGTACTGCTGCACCTCAGGCTGGAATTCACCTTGCTCTAACAAAGAAACTGCACACCAGATTTAAGTCTTTAAGGTTTATTGAAGATAAAGAATAAAAAGTTCTTAAAAAGCTAAAGTAAAGCGCCAAAAGTCAGTTATAAAATACAATACGGGCTGTGGCACAGGCTGGTAAACAGCTGCTGCAATAAATCACTCTGACCATGAGGTCATGAGTTCGAGGCCAGCCCGTGGCGGGGTGAACACCCGTCAATTAAAAATAAAAAATATAGCCCCTGCTCGTTGCTGACCTAGCAACCCGAAAGATAGTTGCATCAAGTAGGATTTTTTTTTCCCGTGTCAGGAGCAACCGGAGTTGCTTCTGGAGTGAGAGAATTGGCCGTCTGGAAGGACGTTGCCCAGGGGACGCCCGGATGTTTTTGATGTTTTACCATCCTTGTGGGAGGCTTCTCTCATGTCCCCGCATGAAGCTGGAGCTGATAGAGGGAGCTCATCCACACTCTCCCAGGGTGGGATTCGAACCTGGCAGCCTTCAGGTCAGCAACCCAACCTTCAAGTCACAAGGCTTTTATCCCCTAGGCCACCGGAGGCTCAAGTAGGAAATAAGGTACCACTTATAAAAGTGGGGAGGCAAGTTTAACTAATTTACAACGTTGGAATCAGGAAGTGAGGAAGTGCCATCAGAGTGGATGATGAAGCAGCTGTTCCCCCCTGTGGCCAGAATCGAACATCTCCTCAGAAGAAGGTTAAATTGCCTCTGCGTCTGTCTGTCTGTCTCTCTCTCTCTCGGTTCGATGTGTTTATGGGCATTGAATGTTTGCCCTATATGTACATAATGTGATCCGCCCTGAGTCCCCTTCGGGGTGAGAAAGAAGGGCGGAATATAAATACTGTAAACAAATAAATAAATAAATAAATCCACAGATAAAAGTCAGGAACTCACGAAGCATAAACAAAATCCAAAGAGAGCATGGCAAAATCCCAAGGAACATGGATACATAGAAGACAATAGACTCCAAGACACAGCAGGAAAACTAGGACTTGATTCTCCGGTGAAAGAGAGTTGCTTTGACAAAGGTTTCCTTCAAACGCATTCCTTTTAATACTCTTTGCAAAACATGAAGGCATTTCTCTGCCCCCTCACCTCCCTTCTATTTGCGATTCTCACACTTCACCGAACTCTGAATTCCAAACTGTCAGCCCTATCTAAGGAAGCTAACTCATCAAGGTCAGCTTGCTCGTTAATTCTCTGAGACTCATCATTCAGCTGAGAATCTTCCGTTCTCCCTTCTCCCATTCCCATGTCGGCTTGCGTCAGGGTTATCTACTCCAGCCTTTCCTGTGGGAACCTGAAACTGCACTCTCTGTTCCTCATCCTCTCACACTACAGGTCTTTCAAGCCTTTCAGGGTTACTGGGAACCTGAATCCCTCTTTCCTCTTCAGAGTCAATTTGGGGTTTATGTCAGGGTATTGTGTATTGTGAAATGTTAAAATCAATCTGGGTTATTTGAAATGCCTTATGTGTTTGTTTTTCGGCAAGGCATTTTCAGCAATTATGGAGTTAATGAGAGTCTGCTATGATTGATGTATCACAGGACCAATGGGGTCAAGTTTGTTTTGACCAGGACTTACTTTCTTGTTCCTGTGGAATGCAGAGGAGTTTCCTGAGTAGAGCGAAGAACAGCGTTGAGCAATGTGCTGTGTGTGCATGAGTCGCTTTGGGAAGCACTCATGGAGAGAAGGACTGATTTGCTCTGTTTGTATATAGAAATGTAAATAAAAGATTGATTGCCGTTGGATTTCCAACCGAAACCCTCATCTGCTGGAGTGTGTTTGTCCAGTGCTGTTTTTTCCACATGGGAGACAGTCTGGAGGAGGTGAAGACCGGGATGGTGAATTTTTGGACTTCACTCTGCTACCCATCTTCCCCGCTGACAGTTCAGGCTTCTGAGTCACAACACGTACATTGCAAATTGAAACTCTTGGCTCCCACTTTACTAGCCATGCCTAGATAAGAAAAGATGGGGCAGGTTCCCAATGCAAAAGAGCCTTTGCTCTGGGATTGATCATTTCCTTGGGGTGGTCAACACATGGGCAGGAGGTGCTTTGTGATTGCCTCTTATTTAGGTAACAGGAACTGCAAAATGAACAAAATCCATGCCTTTTGACCATACATGACAAAGAGAAAGAGGTATACATTTCTCATTGGCCAGAAGGTCAAGAGCTGATGCATGAGCTGGTAGAAATAACTTGAGCTATAAAACCATTGTTATAAAGGATGCCATTTGATCTTCCTAGAAGCTAAGTTATACTAAGTGATTTCAGGAACCACAAGAACCACGGGTTCAAAATGTTAGTGTTTTTGTTGTTATAGTGTGAAATGTTAAATCAATTGTTGCTGTTGGATTGTGTATATGTGTTCTGGCAAGCATTCCAGCAGTCCAGGAGTTAATTACATGCCAGCCCTGATTGATTGCTAAGAGAGCCAATGGATCAAGACTTCCGTTTCAACTACATGGACTTAACATTCTCATGAACTGTGGAATGTAGGGAGGTGCTTCCTTGCACAGATAACAGACTGGGCAAGCTGAGAGGACGAGCTATGTTTTGTCCTTGCCGGAGGAAACATGTGTCCAGAGAGTGATGGCATTTAGTGTTGTAAATAACTTGTAAAATAAAAGCCTTCAGAACTGCTGGGATCAGCAGATAATTAACGACTGATGTGTCGTTTGTCGGTGCCACTTTTGCACTGCTTAAGTGGTCTGGCTGATGAGAAGAAGGTGAGACTTGACTCATCAATAAGTCAGGGTGACGATAACCCCTGACACAAAAGCCCAACGTGCCTAGCTTCCCAGGGTGATTGAGACACTGACGGATAAAAGACAAAAACAGAGGTTTATTCTCAATGGCCAAAGAGGATGTCAGCGGAGAAAGCACTCTAAGGAACTGGCATAACGCAATGGTGAACACAGCATTTTGATTTCATTTGCCAGCTATTCAAGAAACCCGTGCCCGGCCAAGATACTTGTCCTGAGTGGCACAGGACTCTGTTAGACGATATCCCTAGTTGGCTCTTTGTGTAGCGGCAAACTCAATAAGCTTTCATTGAAGCATTTGAAGTGTCAGTCTGTTTAATGGTCAGCCTACACGAGGGATGCGATCCGATAAAAATGTGGTGTGATATCAGGTAATGAGTGCATGATGAGCGTAATAGTCCGGCTCTGGTGAAAACAATAAGATTAGGCCAATGTACACAATGGATACTTGGGGATGATGACCATCTCAATAGGTGATACTTGGGAATGATGACCATTTCAATTCTAGAACAGGCCTGGACAAACTTCAGCCCTCCAGGTGCTTTGGACTTCAACTCGAACAATTCCTGCTGTTAGGAATTATGGGAGTTGAAGTCCAAAACACCTAGAGGGCCGAAGTTTGTCCAGGTCTGTTCTGGAATCTCTGTCCACTGTCCGCTTTGGTTAGACAGTCTTGGCCACAGAGGCCACAAAGACTGGATCTAGCCATTGTCCCCCTTGCACCATCCATTTGCCTCCATGTCCAGGGAAAACCAGAAGGCCTTTTTGTCTCTCCTTAAGAGGAGAAGGTGCCCGGAAGCCATCCTGGTACAATGCCCTTGGTCATCACTAGATCCCAGAGATCCACTGGTGGCTTCAGCATCATTATCATCATCATCATCATCATCATTCATTTCTAACCCGTCCAAATACAAAGGCAAATATTCGGTGCCATATACAATCATAAAAACACAGCACAATATAATAACAGATCAATGATTACTAATTGCATCAGAAACATGAAATGAGTGAACAGTTGTCCAGGCTTCCAAAATATGATGCCGATACCTAGGAACTTGGGCTGTTTTGCAAGCCTGTTCAAATATATTGAGGAATGAGGAGGAAAGAGTTGTAGGGACAAAGCACCATTCTGCACAGAATCCTTCTCTATCTACATTGCTAAGAAAGGAGATGTTATATTGTTTGAATGCAACAGTACGTTTGGGTAATCACAGGCATTTTGATGCCAATGGACGAAGTTGGCCAGATGAGGGAAGGGGAAAAGGACTGGAAGGGACCCTTTGAGTTTGCTCATGATCAAGACGGTTGCTTTCCCTGGAATACATAGAACATGGCCCTGGAATCATTGCCACTAAAATGGCAGCAGAATCCCAAGAGATGATTTTAAAAAACCCAAGAAGCATCAAAACCCTAGAATGGAGTCCCGGTCAAGCCCAAGTCCCTCTGCACCCAAGGCATCACCACTCCTCCCACGTCCGCATCCTTGCCTCTGGAGCTCTGGCTCTCCTTCTGGATACTTGGCAGGCGCAGGTGGCTCCCTCCCAGGCCATGGATCAGGACCCAGGCCTGGCCCCATCTGCCTTCATCCTTCTGGTCACAGGATTCCCAACGGATCTCTGGCCAGGGCAGGTTCTATTCCGGCCTCAGTTGCCACGGGGATCGAGGCACCACCATCCTTTATTCAAGGCAGGGTTCCTGGTGGCCACAGGTGAAGCCTCTTTGTGGGCCAAACTCTCTCCTGAAAATGGTAGACAACACAAATACATCCGATTTTCCCCTTTGGCCCGACATCCACCACTTTGGAAGGGACCTCAAGGAGTGGACAGTGGCTGCCAGGGCAAACAAGGCTGACCAAAGCCCGACACACAGAAGTTGGAAGAAGCGCATTCCTTCTCGCTCTGGGTCCAACCCAGCCAAGCAGAGTGTCGCACCCCAAGGCTGCCTGGACACCTTGAAAACCACACTGGAGCCCAGAATATAAGCAATCAAGCTGTTTATTGGAGAATATAAGCAAGCACAACCAAATAAAGTTCAAAGTCAATAGAGTGGATGAACCACCATGTAATATACTTATCTGTCCAAGAAAGTCTCTCACGGTTATAATCCAAACTGGAACTGTGTTTAGTCTTGTTGGAGTATGGTTGTATTTGTATGAAATGTAAATCAAGTGTTTATTGCTGATGAGCAAGAGTGTGTATTTTTCAGTAATGAAATAGTTAACAGCAGGCTAGTTTTGACTGACAGCCTGTTGTGATTGCTATGACCTATCAGGCATTACTTCCAGCCTTTGGGGGTCGGAACTTCCTCTGGACAGAGGAATGTGTTTCTTATCGTGAGTGTTCGGCTTGAGCTTTCGCTGAGGATGGACTATGAATGCTATGCTCTGAAGCTGAGAAATGCAAACTGTAAATAGTTATGTAAATAAAGTTAATCAACAGTTGGACTTCGCCTGCTGGAGTGTTTTCTTGACCAGTGCTGATTCTCCGCATGGGAATACAGTCTGGAGAAGGAGGTGAGACCGGGATGATGAATTTTAGAATCCACTCTGCACCCCATCATCCCCTGGCAAGTCTCACAAGAAGTATCAGAAGTAGTCCACACAAAGTTCACTTCCCAAGCAGGAAACAACAGGAAGCCACAAGAAACAAGAACCAAACTCAACATAATCCAAGGGAACTGTAATCTACATGGCAAATAATCAGAAAGGCTCAACTGGAAACAAAGTACAGCGAGGCAGGAGATAATTGTAATCCACAAGGCAGAATCTTGGCTTGAAAGTCACGGATGCAAGAACACAAAGACAGAGATCTTTCTCACTTGAATTGCAAAGTTAACACTTCTGCAATGCAGAGAAAGCAAAAAGTATTTAAGGAGATTTCAAGGCTGTTGTTCCAAGGGAGAGCTCCTTCTCACGGAAAGCTGCTCATTAGCGCGCCTTTGAACCAGACGTTGACTCCTTCATAACCATTCTCTCTGGCTCCGTCCCTGGGTAAACATCTCCCTTCTGTCAAATCCATCCTCCTCCTCCGGGCTAACATGCCCATCTGGCCTTTGAACTGGCCTTGACTGAGAACAGGAATGTGGCTCAAAGTGCCTGCTAGCAACCTCATCTCTGGTTCCAGAATCCTCAGCTGGAATCAATTCAGGCAAAGGTAGCTGTAGCTGAATTTCAGGTGTAAAATCCAAGTCTTGAATGGACCCAAAGTCTGGCTCCAGCTCAGGCTGATCTACAACACAGAGTGTCCAAATAAGAGTGGAAGAAGATAATATTTAAACCTTTGTCTCCCAACACCAGCTTCAGGACAGTTGCACTCTACCCTGTTTCACCGAAAATAAGACATCCCCGAAAAATAAGACCTAGTAGAAGTTTTGCTGAATTGCTAAATATAAGGCCTCCCCCCAAAGTAAGATCTAGCAAAGTTTTTGTTTGGAAGCATGCCCATCGCCTACCAAACAGAACACCAGAGCATGCAGGATTGGTAAATGTACATACCAGTTGTACATGGAAATAATAGTAGTAACAAGAAATTCTTGATAGGATTCACAGTTTGTCTGGTTATGCTGGTTTGTGATGACAACTACTGTACAGTATATAATAAATGTTCAACTTTTTGTTCAACAATAAATGTGAATTCTTCTTCATGGGAAAATAAGACATCCCCTGAAAATAAGACGTAGCACATCTTTGGGAGCAAAAATTAATATAAGACACTGTCTTATTTTCAGGGAAACATGGTAGTACGGATAACACCCTTTCACCCAGCACCAATACTTCTAACTAAAAATGTTTGTTTTATGTTGTTTTATGTTATTGTCTCCTGTAATGTTGTTGATTTTATTGAGTTATATTTTGATCTATGGTTGGTTTTAATCTCTGTTGGATTGGGCTTGTTCCCCATGTAAGCCGCCCCAAGTCACTTCGGGGAAATGGAGGCAGGATATAAAAATAAAATAATAATAATAATTACTATTATTACTATTATTATTTATTGAGGAAAGCAGGGAAAAGGAGCATTTCAAAAAGGGATCAGCAGGATAGCGAATACAAAATAGCAATAATCCAAAAATGCCAAGAGCACCACAATCCACAGCAGTACTTCAAACATAAATCTGGAAACCAGAAAACTAAGATTTTCCAAGGTAAATCTTTCAAGAAAACATAGGTAGGAACCAGGTAACTTAAAAATACTTGAATCGTGAACTTGAGAGGAGAGACAGAAGAGCCATTCCTGTGGCAATGATGTCTCCTCTGAACGACCTGAAGCCAGCACTCCTTAATTTAAACCTGACCAAGGAGCCATGAGATCATGTCCAACGTACCTGGGCTTCAAGGTCTTTTCATGGAGACTCTCAGAAGGTTGCGTCTCAGCACTGGTTCACCTTGCTCTTAACACACGCTTCACCACAGCAGGCTAAGCTTAAACAGTTTATTGATAAAAGATAGCAAAGTCTGAATAAAAAGCAGTAAAGAAGGCAAACATCCAAATGCAAAGGCAGTCAGTCAAAAAGGCTATAATCCAGAGGTAAAAGCAATTTGCAGAATATAGTCCCAAGTCTCTGATATAGGAAATCAGTCCTGAAAACAAGGCAACATGAACTTCAGCGTAAAATCCAAAACACAGATTCCAGGCATGAATATAAACAAGAATCCTTAGACAAGGTAGGAGATGTGCTTCCAAAAATCAGCATTGCTTCATTTGAAATCTTTCCCTGTCTCTCCCATAGTTACCTATGTTTACAATCCAAAAAAGCATTTCTCTGTCCTTGAGTTCCCACGCGTTTGTTAGCGATTCTAAGGAAACGTCTGGGAGATGAACCTTTTA
Source organism: Anolis carolinensis (assembly GCF_035594765.1). Classification (NCBI taxonomy): domain Eukaryota; kingdom Metazoa; phylum Chordata; class Lepidosauria; order Squamata; family Anolidae; genus Anolis; species Anolis carolinensis. The sequence goes on along the minus strand of NC_085844.1, from coordinate 1,012,711 downwards.
CCTTAATCTTGTATCTCTATCTAAACAAGACTCCTCTGAGTCACTGCCAGAAACACCTGGAACTTTTTTATGTTCGAACTCCTGGGAAAGATCATCCTTATCATTAGTTTCTGTTTCCTCGCTAGTCTGCGGCCTCTCTGACAGAGACAGAGCCTTGAACATTTCCAGCATCAGAGCCTTCACGATTTCTCTCTTCAGCATTGCTTTGGTCAGCGTGCATAAACCCAAATCCCCTTCATCATCAGTCTGAACCACAACACAGAGCATCTAATTAGTCTATTTTTTACTCCTTCCGTTCTCAAGCTTTCTCGTGAAAACTCCCCATCAGCCAAAGGCCATTTCCCAAGGGACCTGGAACTTCTACTTTCCCCAGTGGAATCCAAAACATCGACCTCATCTGCCTGCAATTCTGTCCTAACACTGACAGACTCTTCACTTTGAAACCCATCAAATCTCTTATCAGAGAAATCAGAAAAATCCTCAGCCACTTCCTGAGCTACCTGAGCCGGGCTGTGGCGCAGGCTGGTGAGGAACCAGCTGCCAGCTGCAACAAATCACTCTGACCAAGAGGTCATGAGTTCGAGGCCAGCTCGGAGCCTGCATTTGTCTCTGTCTCTGTTCTATGTTAAGGCATTGAATGTTTGCCTTATATGTGTAATGTGATCCGCCTTGAGTCCCCTTCCGAGTGAGAAAGGCGGAATATAAATACCGTAAATAAATAAATACCAGGACAGGGTTAATGTTAGGCTCTCTTCCAATTCCATGCTTCTGTGAATCCTTGCTGCTCCCCCAACAACCTCACAACTGCTTGCCCTTCATGGCCATATCCTGGAACTCAGAACAGGCGCATGGCAAGCTTTCTGGGGCCGTGGGCAACTGTGTGGGAAGCAGGCCAGGCGGGGGCAGTGGGCAGGGATCTCTCCCACCTGATGCTGATCGTGGGACCACAGAAAGAGACAGAAACTGGGTGCTTTAGCCAGCCATTTCCAGGTGTTTTATTGCTTTGGCAGTGAGACACTCCTGGAGGGAGGGAGGGGTGAGGGGAGGGAGTGGGGGGGTTCACCAGAGGAACAGGGGTTTCCCGTCTTCCTGCGAGAGCTGGTAGAGGCAGTCAAGCAGCAGCATGCAGGTGTTGCGCAGTTCCGGGGTTGCCGACTCTTTGATCACGTTCCTCAGGTACCCGACATTGTTGTAAGCGGCGGCGTCTTGGTCGTTGCTATCTGGCCGATCTCGGAGAATGCCGAAGGTGTTGATGATGTGCTCCATCTGCTTGGGGTGGACCTCCGCCTCAAAGCCAAGGGGCTTCAGGCGCTCCATGATGTTGCTGTAGCGCTCCAAGGCAGCGGCGGACTCTTCTGGGGTCATTCTCTGCATAGTGTTAGCTTGGTCCTGGTGGAAGAAGGGTAAGAGGTATCAGTGAGGCCAGGCTGGGACTTGGACCCCGGTTTGGGGAGAGAGATGGTAAGACGGAGAGACAGAGAGCGCCTTCCCAGTGGAGCCTGTTAGCAGGGCCGTCCTTCCCATTGCCTCCTGACACCTGGGATTTCTTGAGGCAGCCAAAAGCCCACCAAAATGCCCAGATCCTCAAACCTTTTTGTGTACCACATACTAAGCACCTGGTCCGGCGGCCAATTATAATTTCGATTTTGGGAGATGTATCCAGAGTTGCCGTGATCCCTACCGACAATGGACCAGGACCAAACCTGGCACAGAGAAGCCCCATGACCAACTGAACATACTGCAGGGGTTTGTGGGAATGGACCTTGATTTTGGGAGATGTAGTTCACCTGTATCCAGAGATGCCGTGACCCCATCGACAATGGACCAGGACAAAACCTGGCACAGAGAAGCCCCATGACCAACTGAACATACTTCAGGGGTTTGTGGGAATGGACCTTGATTTTGGGAGTTGTAGTTCACCTGCATCCAGAGAGCACTGAACCCAGCGAATGTCTGATCTGGACCAAACTTGGCACACAGACCCAACAAGCTAACTGTTAATACTACCTAGTGTTTTGGGTGATTGCCCCAGGAATTTGGAAGTTGTAGTTCACTTTTATCTGAACCACAACACAGAGAACACTAAACCTGGACGACGACGTATCTGGACCAAACTTGGCACACAGACACAACTTTGAATACTGGCAGGATTTGGGGAGGATTGATCCACGATTCTGGAAATTGTAGTTCACCCACATCCTTATGCGTTTTCTAATGGAGGCATTTATAAAATACAAAAGCAAAGACAGTTTTTTCTAAGAAATAGCACAACATTTCTTTATACGCTGGCCTTCCGAAGACAAAAACCCAGAAGATCCGAATGGTCCAAAATGTGGCGGCCAGGCTGCTAGCGGGATCATCCCATATTACACCAATTCTGAAACAACTGCATTGGCTACCAATAGAACATTGGATCTCTTACAAGATACTGATCCTGACATTTAGAGCTCGAAATGGCCAAGGACCATTATATCTTCGGGACCGCCTCATTCCTTTCTTCCGTCCGTGGTCACCTCGATCCTCCCAGGAAAATCTCCTATATGTACTGGGCCCTAGGGAGTATTTTGGTATGTTTACACATGTTTGTAGGGTCAAGACTGATCCTTTTTCAAAACCAAAAAGGGGGAGGATGCCATAGGACAGGCATGTAGTTGGGGGGGGGGGCTTGAGGGGCTTCAGCCCCCCTGAAATTCTCAGGGTGGTCTGCGAAAAGGCGTTACATTTATTATTTAAACCAGGGGTCCTCAAACTTTTTAAGTGGAGGGCCGATTCACACTCCCTCAGACTGTTGGGGGGCTGGACTATGATGAAATAGTCCAAAATTAAGATTGTTGTTGTTGTGTGCCTTCAAGTCATTTCAGATTTAGGTCAACCCTAAGTTTAGGACAGAGGCCAAGTCAATGACCTTGAAGGGCCTTAGTTTGGGGACCCCTGATCTAGACTATCTCATAAGACCATAGGTAAGCAAAGAGACCTCCAAAGACCATCTAGAAGATCTCATAAGACCATAGGTAAGGAAAGGGACCCTCAAAGACCATCTAGATGGTTTCATAAGACCATAGGTAAGGAAAGGGGCCCCCAAAGGCCATCTAGACAATCTCATAAAACCATAGGTAAGGAAAGGGACCCTCAAAGGCCATCTAGACGGTCTCGTAGGACCATAGGTAAGAAAAGTGACCTCCCAAAGCCATCTAGATGGTCTCATAAGGCTGTAGCTAAGCAAAGAGACCTTCAAAGAACATCTAGATGATCTCCTAAGACCATAGGTAAGCAAAAAGACCTCCAAAGACCAGGTAGACTTAGGTCAACCCTAAGTCTAAAGTTTAGGACAGGGGCCAGGTCAATGACCTTGGAGGGCCTCATCCGGCCCCCGGGCCTTAGTTTGGGGACCCCTGATTTAAATTAATATGTTTATTCCTATCATGATCTGATCACCATGCTCAATATATCCCATATGCATGGGGGTACTGGGATAACGATACAAAAGGTTTGCTAGGGTAGACGTGCTCTCGTCCAGACCCAGCCCCCCCCGAACCAAAATCCCAGGCCCTCCCGAATCAAAATCCTGGCTACGGGCCTGCCGTAGAAGGTTGGTTGACCACTTCAGGAGCCACAAAAGTGTTCCCCAGGGCTTCGTTATGCCCACGCCAGTCCTGGCGCAGTACAGTTTCCTCTCACTGGCCACTGTGGCCCCTTCATGGCTCCTACTCGTGCAGCTGGAAGAGACCACAAGGGCCACCCAGTCCAACCCCGGCCATCTTTGCAAGTGGCCTTACCCCTCACCCTCCCCAGAGGTGCAGCCAGGGAGTGAAATGAAAATGCAGGATCTGCCCTCTTTCTTGGAAAAAAGTAGAGAAAGCAGCAGCAGTGTATAGCAGATTTTTCCAAACTGTATTGCAACATATTAGTTGGTGTGTCGCCTGCAGTACATAAGTATGCCACACAAATATAACGAGAAGCCTCTAAGTCTATGTGAAATAAGCAATAAATTGTATTTTTTGCAAAAGTATAAATGAAACATTTTCATAAACTATTGTTAAGGAAATCTGCCTGTCCAGTTCGTTTGGACGCAGCTGAGAGAATGTTGGATTTTGGTTGTGTGTATATGAAATGTAAATCAAGTGTTTCTGCTGTTTTGCAAGTGTGTGTTTCAGCAATGAAACAGTTAACAGCAGGCCAGTTTGACTGACAGCCTGCTGTGACCTATGAGACATGATTTCCAGCCTTGGAGGTCAGAACTTCCTTCGGACTAAGGAATGTGCCTTCTTATCTCTCTGTTGAGCTGTGTGTGCCGAGCTGAGAGGCAAAGGGAAGAATGCCAGCTTCTAGTGATGGCTTTTGCTGTTATGTAAATATATCTTTGTAAATATTAAATAGATGTTTGAACTTCAAACTGCAGATGTCTTTGAGTCTGACTTTGGAGGAATTGGTGAGGGCAGAAATTCACCAATTCATCAGGATGCTGGTCCAGAGCATGATTGCTCGATGGTGTTTGAAGAAACCCATCCATCACGCACCCTGACCCCTGGCTCTGATTTATGACAGAGAAGAGATGAACATCAGATTTTGATTTCAGAACTATTTGCAAATTAGTGGTGACAGTATCAGCTCACGGTGAAAAAAGGAACCGCCACACCCCCCGTCGGGGTGAACTTCCAGTTATAGCATTTTACAAGCATGCGCAGAAGGCTAACTAACAATGGAATTTTACTGACTATGCAATCCTTAGGCATTAATAATTAAATCAGGTGAAACATCCATAGTCCAGATCATGTAAATACAATCTAGTATGGCAAATGTCATAACCGTTTGCATAAGCTGTCTCAACGGGTTCACAGTTATTTGTATAACCTAGCCTTGTAGTTTTGTTCTAGTCAGCTATGTTGAGCGAATATCAAACAGAGATCTTCTATCAACAAATTCAGAGCAAAGATTCTAGGTAAGGGGTCAAAATTGTCCTACAGATCAGCCGTCCTCACATTCCCCCCGTTTTGCAAGCAATGGTTACAGAAGCGCAGCAAATTCAATTATAAAGTAGTATATTCCTATATCATTATCTTTTTAGTCTTCAGTAAGATTTAGACCATTTTTAATTGGTAAGGCAGACCCAACAGAAACCAAACACCTATGTGTCGGCCCTGTATCACCACCATTTTGCGAATAGTAAAGTGCTGAAGTCTAAATCTGCTGCCCACCTCTTCTCTCGGCTGTGCCCAAACGAACTTGACAGGCAGATTTCTCCAACAATATGCTGTATCTTCATACATATAATTATTGCAATTTATGCATGTGTGTATATCTCTTATACGAAGTTGGTTTAACCTCCGGTTTCATAATAAAACTGAATAGCTGTGTCACGAAATGACGCATGTCTAAAAATGAAATGTTTGTAATGCTCTGGTCTATAGGCAGACGTGTTTTGCAGACTCTCAGACGTTCCACCCGCCCTTTCTCGCATTGAAGGGTCAAAAGCCATGTTGCAGTTTTAAAGAAGTCTGCTTTGATAAGCCAACCTAATTTTGAAGTGGGGAGGAGGAGGAATCTTCTGTCTCATACATTTGCACACCAGGAGCGGCCCTAGGTTTTTCCAGGTGGTAAGCCAAACTAGGGCCGCGCGCCCCCGCCCGAAATTACGCCCCCCATCCCAAATTTATCGGCGGCGGCGGCAGGCAGCAGCGACGGCGGCAGTGACCTCGCCGCAGAACCAGGAAGTAGCTTGTATTCTCACGAGATCTCGTGAGATTTCTGTGAGATCTTGTGAGATTTCCGTGAGATCTTGTGAGATTTCCGTGAGATCTTGTGAGATTTCCGTGAGATCTTGAAGAAATCTTGCAAAATCTCCCAGAAATCTCACGACATTTCGCGAGATCTCACAAAATATCACGAGATTACAAAATACATCCTGGTTCCGCGGCGAGCAACCCAGTGGTCGCTGCCGCCACTGCTACCCGCCCCTGCCGCCGCCTGCCCTCGCCACCGCCACTGCTTCGGGTGCGCCCAGGAATGCGCTACCCCCAAGGCGAGGGCTTCAGCGGCGTCCATGAAGAACCGGGCCTGTTGCACACGCACGCTCACCTGGGCGACTTTATCGGGTACGTTGCTGACAGTGAAACCATAGAGTCGGGTCCGGTTGGGGAAGATATTGGCAAGGATCCGGCGGTCCAGTTGGAAGGCAATCTCACCGATGATCCGCTCCTGCGTGGTCTTTTCTGCAAGGAGATCCCCAGTCAGGCTCAACGGAGGGGATCCCTTCGCACCCTGCCTCACACTCGGGACTGGCGCATTGCACCTGGACTGTATCCCTCCCAGTGGGGAGCACGGCGTTTCAACCTGGTCAGGGACCACTACCTTTGGCGGCAAGACGGGGCCCCGGACAGGCTCCCCCCACCCCCAGACCTCTTGTTGGCTCTCCTCTCTGCTCTTTCCGGGATGCAACCAGTGTAGTCTGATTTTGGAAATTTAAGGCGGGTCCAGAATGAAACAGATTTTGAGAGCTGGTATTGCTGCTGTCAGTCAAAATGGTTGATGTTGGATTGAATGCGCAATCCCGGTATTTGACCACTCTTAAGACCGCCTCACTGCCTACACTAAACTCTCCCTGCATTCTCTTTCTACGTGTACCAGCAAGCATGCAGCTGGCAAGGGAAAGGCCCTGTGCTAATGCATCCCACATATTGTGCTTACTTACAACACAACCCCCTAAAATATGGACTCCCACATTCGTGAGACTCGGAGGGATATTGCAGGTTTTGGAGGGATGGGAGAGAGATCAGTCGTATGTTTCCCGCACTCTAAATACGTATTTCTGGAAGCCAAATGCTTGCAAAAGCGAGTTCATGCTACAGAACGGCACGTTCAAACAGATTAACTTTTTTAAAACCCTTTGCTCTGCTGTGGTTCTATATATTACGAGGGTTGAATGAAAAGTAATGCCTCCACCTTCGTTACTTGGATTTGGATGGGAATATTTTAATAAACCAAACACAGAAATTATCCTTAGAATGTGCTCTTTAACTACCACTGTTCACCTTTCCACATAATCACTAGACAATTGGATGCATTTCTGCCAACGACGAACGGGTTTTCTGAAGCCGTCACAGAAGAAGTCGACACTCTGTTTCTGCGACCGGTGTCTCACAGGACCCATCATACACAGATCTTCCAACAGCCAAGCAAAGCACTAATGTGACCCACACTTTCTTGTGAAATGCCGATTCTGCTTGAAATTTCTCTCTGAGCAATACAATGATCGCCCTGAATCAATCTGTCCACCTTTTGATTGTGAAACTTGGTGGTTGCTGTCACAGGATGTCCAATTCTTTGTTTGTCACGCAAGTCATATGTTCCCACCTCAACATCTTTAAACTTACTCGCCCAACGATGCACAGGACTCACATCAACACAATCACCATAAACAGCTTGCGTTCTCTGATGAATCTCCTTTGGGGTGACACCTTCTGCGGTCAAGAATTCAGTGACTGCACATTAAGTTGCATTGACCGACGGTCTGTGCAGGGTTCTATACTTCGCATTTTAACAACACAACCGTTCAATGCTAAGGCTTCCCCCCAATGGACCTAACTGTAGAGGAGAGTCTACTGAACAAGCCAGGACCTGCCACAGACCAGGACTAACATTTCTTGAGGTGTTACCAAGGTGGATGGCATCAGTTTTAATTCAACCCTTGTAGAGCTTTGTTTTGGACAACCACCTTCTTGTAAAGCTTCTGTTCAGCTAACACAAACGTAAAACCCGGAAAGACATGAGACTTTCAGTCTTGTGCAGCTCTCTACAGGAGTAACAGAGGGGTCCGACAAAGGCCAGTTCTACAAATAGTGGAGGACTTACCTCCTTTTGTGCCTGGTGTGCTTATGCATTCCCTCAGGTGTTGGATTTGAAAGGCCAGGGAAAGCCTGGCTAAGTGGAGTTAAGCTGGAAGCAAGCACAAAGTGTGAGATGGCAGAAAGTTTGGCTTGGTCAAGTGACATGAAACTTCTGAATTTGGGGATGCCTGAAAGCTTCAAGCTGGGGTGCCTGGCAGGGCCGTAGCCAGAAAAAAATTTCGGGAGGTGTTTTGAAAATTTGGGGGGGGGGGGGGTTGAACCCCTAGCACACACCTCTCCCCGCTACAAATCTGTCAATATCTGCTTGAAATAGTGCCTGGAGGGACTCTTAATGTTTTGCGTCTCATAGACTTAGCATGGGGATTTGGTTAACCAGTTAAAATTCATGAGTAAACGAGGTTTTTTTTATAACCTGAAAAATTTTGGGGTGGGGTTTGAACCCCTAAATCCGCCCCCTCGCTACAGGCCTGGTGCCTGGGATCCTTAGCTTCAATCTGTGGGCATCTGAAGCCGTTTGGGGGCTAGGTCAACGTAAAGATAAAGCACATAATTCCCAAAGTGTGCCGCCCCATCTTTCCTAGCGCATCGTACCAGTTCTTAATGGGAGGCCACACTTTTGTCAGGCATGATGGGATGCCAACCATGCAAATGGGAACCTGGAATATTGAGGGTGGGCGTTGCAAACCTTCCACCCTATCTTACATTCAATGTTTGTTTGAAAGATCAATTCGATTTGCATGTCGGGTTAAAAGTCTTATTGGGGTTGAAGGGAGACCTGTAAACTAGGAACCAAAAGGGAGAAGGATCCACTTTGTCCAGGCTGATAGGACCGTTTTTACTGGAGATGGTATCCCTAGAGCAGGCATGGGCAAACTTGGGCCCTCCGGGTGTTTTGGACTTCAACTCCCACCATTCCTAACAGCCGGTAGGCTGTTAGGAATGGTGGGAGTTGAAGTCCAAAACACCCGGAGGGCCCAAGTTTGCCCATGTCTTCCCTAGAGGAAAAGGCAGCAACTCAGGTACATAAATATTCTTATTTGTGCATACCATTTGGCTTCCAATTCCTGAAAAAATTGGGGCATAGACATTAATTATTATTTTTTTCCTACTACTTGTATTAACGCCATTTGATATCTCCCTTCTTGATCTTCTTTAATTTTCGAGGTCTCCTGGTTTCTTTGATGTATAATACTAATCAATTTTTCTTCTTCCTATTGGATGTTATAAATTCTTTTCCCAGTTTTTTTTATATCAGAGATTTTCTTTGTATTTTTAATGTGTGATTCTTGGACTGCAATCACATCAGCTTGAACATTTTTCAGGTAGTGTAAGTTTTACGTCATCTGTTTGCAGAATTCAGACCATTTATGTTGATTGAGATTATTGTTAGTTTCTTCATAATGGTGTTAAAAGCATTAAACCGCTAGCTGCAGGAGATCTGCTGACCAGAGGGTTGGCAGTTCGAAGGCACAAGTCAAGGTGAACTCCCACTGTCAGCCCTAGCTCCGGCCAACCCAGCAGTTGGGAAGCATGAAATGTGAGTAGATCAATAGGTACCGCCTTGCTAGAAAGGTAAAAAGTGTTGTAGCTCATCCTGAGCTGGAGCCAGACTTTGGCCCCATTCAAGACTTGGATTTTAGGCCTGAAATTCAGCTACTTTTGCCTGAATTGATTCCAGCAGAGGATTCTGGAACCAGAGATGAGGTTGCAAGCAGGCACTCTGAGCTACATTCCTGTTCCCAGTCAAGGCCAGTTCAGCAAAGGCCAGATGGGCATGTTAGCCGGGAGGAGGAGGATGGATTTGACAGAAGGGAGATGTTTACCCAGGGACGGAGCCAGAGGGAATGTTTACGAAGGAGTCAACGTCTGGTTCAAAGGAGCGCTAATGAGCAGCTTTCCCATGAGAAGGAGCTCTCCCTTGGAACAATAGCCTTGAAATCTCCTTAATTATTATTATTAATAATAATAATAATAATAATAATAATAATAATAATAAGTTTATTTATATCCCGCCACCTGGAGGGGACTCGGGGCGGCTCACAGAAATAGCAGATACAAAACAAAACAATGTACAGTACATCAATATACAATAACATACACCAATTATAATATTTAAACATTAACCAAAAAAATGAAACACACTTACTAAAAACATAGAATTAAAAACAGTGAGGTTGTCATGGTAGATTAGCAAAGTGCACATTATAAGTAGCGAACTCATAAGCATAGATAAAGTGCCACAGATTCAATTTGGGATGAGAGGAGCCCTGAGCTAATGTCAAGTAACCAGGAGAAGTGCAACCAATACAAAAAGGTTGAGGAATATAATTATAATTATGATGGGATGGGTGATCTTAACCAAAGGCCTGGGTGAAAAGCCAGGTTTTTAGGCTCTTCCGAAATGCCATCAGGATAGGGGCTTGTCTGATCTCCCTAGGGAGCGGGTTCCAGAGCCGGGAGGGCACTACAGAGAAGGTCCTCTCTCTCGTCCCCACCAACCACGCTTGTGACAGCGGCGGAAGCGAGAGGAGGGCCTCCCCCGACAACTGAAAAGATCATGCAGGTTTGTAGGGGGAGAGACAATCACAAAGGTAGGAGGGTCCCAAACCGTTCAGGGCTTTGTAGGTAATCACTTGCACTTTGAATTGGGTCCAGAAAATGAACGGCAGCCAGTGGAGCTCCTTAAACAGAAGAGTAGACTGCTCCCTATATCGGGCTCCAGTTAGAAACAAGGCTGCCAAGAATTGGACTAATTGAAGTTTCCAGGCAGTCTTCAAAGGCAGCCCCACGTAAAGCGCATTACAATAGTCCAATCTAGAGGTAACTAAGGCATGGACCACCGTGGCCAAGTCAGACTTCATGAGGTATGGTTGTAGCTGGTGCACAAGTTTTAGTTGTGCAAATGACCTCCCGGCCACCGCCGGCACCTGAGCATCAAGCGTCAGCGTTGAGTCCAGGAGGACCCCCAAGCTGCGGACCTGCGTCCTCAGGAGTGCGACCCCGTCAAGCACAGGTTGCCACCCAATATCCCGATCGGACGTACGACTGACCTGGAGGACCTCTGTCTTGTCAGGATTAAGCCTCAGCTTATTCACCCTCATCCAGCCCATCACAGCTGCCAAGCACTGGTCCAGTATCTGAGGGGCTTCCTAGGATTTTGGTGGAAAAGAGTAGTAGAGATGGGTGTCATCTGCATAGAGATGGCACCACACTCCAAAACTCCGGATGACCTCTCCCAGCGGTTTCATGTAGATGTTAAAAAGCATGGGGGACAAAATAGAACCTTGCGGGACCCCACAGGTCAATGGCCAGGAATCCGAGCAGGTGTCCCCCAGCTTCACCAACTGGGACCGGCCCTCCAGGAAGGACTGGAGCCACTGCAGAGCAGTACCCCCAAGGCCCATCCTGGAGAGCCGTCCCAGAAGGATACCATGGTCGATGGTATCGAAAGCCGCTGAGATGTCCAAGAGAACCAGCAGGGTCACATTCCCCCTGTCCAGCTCTCTGCGGAGGTCATCCACCAAGGCGACCAAAGCCATCTCAGTACTGTGACCAGGTCTAAAGCTGGATTGTGATGGATCCAGAAAATCAGTGTCATCCAAGAACCCCTGGAGCTGAGAGGCAACCACCCGCTCCAGGACCTTGCCCAAAAAAGGAAGATTTGAGATTGGTCAGTAGTTATTTAGGATGGTCGAATCAAGAGAGGCTTTCTTCAAGATTGGCCTCACTCTAGCCTGTTTTAGGGCTGATGGAAATTTGCCTTGAACCAGAGAGGCATTAATTATACTCATAAACCAATCTCCCAATCCTCCTCTGGCCGATTTTATGAGCCAAGAAGGGCAAAGATCCATGGCACAAGTGGTCGCCCTCAAAGCTCCAAGGATCTTGTCCATGTCATCCAGGTGAACAGGCTGAAACGAATTCCACAAATATGGACAGACAGGTGCCCCGGTCAACTCGTTTGGCATTGCATTTAAGCTGGCGTCCAACTCAAGGCGAATCTGAGCGACTTTATCTGCAAAATGGTGCGTGAATTCGTTGCACCGAGTTGCCGGGTCTTCGGGTACCCCTCCCCCCTCAGGAGGGTGGAGGAGCTCCCCGACAACCCGGAACAAGTCTAATGGTCTATTTGTTGCAGATGCCATGTGGGCAGTCAAGAAAGCCTTCCTGGCTGCCCGCGAAGCCGCGGAGTAGGGCCTAATAGCGGCTCTAGCCCGTGCTTGGTCAGATACATCACAAGTAATCCGCCAGATGCATTCTAGTCTCCTTCTCGAGCATTTCATCACCGCCAACTCCTCCAAGAACCAGGCAGCCGAAGTGACTCTGCGCAACGAGAGAGGACTTTCAGGAGCGATCGTGTCAATTGCCCTAGACATCTCGCTATTATAGCGGTCTACTAGGGCATCAACAGGATCGTCAGCACCCAAGACAGGAGAATCCCCAAGAGATCTCAGGAATCCATCAGGCTCCATAAGTCTCCTGGGGCGGACCATCTTAATGGGTCCCGCAACCCTGCGGAAGTTCGAGGAGACGGTCTTAAACTGATCAGGTGGTGGTCAGACCATGACAACGGAATAATATTTTGCTCTTCCACTCTGACCCCACTGTCCATCGCAACAAATACCAGGTCAAAAGTGTGTCCAGCTTGATGGGTGGGACCAGATATCACTTGGGACAGCCCCATGGTCGACATGGCAACCATTAAGTCTTCAGCTGCACCTGTTAAGGTGACCTCATCATGGATGTTAAGGTCCCCAACACTATCAGGTGCTGGGAAACCACCGTCACACCCGAGATCACCTCTGCAAGCTTGGGCAGGGAGACTGCTTAAATACTTCTTGCTTTCTCTGCACCGCAGAGGTGTCAACATTGCAATTCAAGTGAGAAAGATCTTTGCCTCCGTGTTCTTGCATCTGTGACTTTCAAGTCGAGATTCTTCCTTGCTGAACCTTGATTCCAGTTAAGCCTTCCTGTTTCCTTGCTGTGTGGATTACAGTTCTCTTGGATTACTTTGAGTCTGGTTCTTGCTTCTGTTAGCAGGTGAGTGTATAGCGGAACCAGCAGCGTCCAGTTAACACCATGTGCAAAAGACTCAGACCAGGCAGAGGAATTGAAAGAACAAAGGAAACTTTACTTGTTGAGTTGAAGTCAAATAAACAGTTCAGCAATCGTACAATGTCCTTGTAGTTGCGTAGGATCAATAACTAATCAATCAGCATTCAATATATACAGCATAGCATATTTAAAACTGCTACTTGACCGTAGCTAGAAGCCTGTCTTTTCTGTGCTCTCCCTACAAGCTCAGATTTCCAACTGACAAACGAGCCATCTGCCAGCAAACCGATACATTGTTTGAGGCGTGGCTTGCCTCTGCAAAAAGCTCAACTCCCTTTTTGCCGAGATCTCATGCAAGAACTTTGCAAGGATTTCCTCACACACACACACATAGCAATTTGGCGCAATAACTTCTTGTGGCTTCCTGTTGTTTCCTGATTGGGAAGTGAACTCTGTGTGGACTACTTCTGATACTTCTTGTGAGACTGAGCCCAGTTCCAGTTTGGACCATAACCTTGAGTAACTTTCTTGCACGGATAAATGTTTTACTTTGTGGTTTATCCACTCTATTGACTTTGAACTTTATTTGCTTGTGCTTACTTTTATTCCCCAATAAACAGCTTGATTGCTTATATTCTGGGCTCCAGAGTGGTTTTCAAGGTGTCTATGCAGCCTAGGGGTGCGACAAAAAAGATGCCATGCAGACAAGCCGGCAACACAATTGAAGAAGTCTACAGGCAACAGGCTCCCCGGCATGGAAAAACGAAACAAGAGCACCTCCCCATGACCGGAATTAAGCATCGCCTCCAGACGCCGGAGTTGAAAAGGGAAAAATCTTTATCTTTGTCTGTGTATTGTACTGTATGTTGTTCACTATATAAAAAGGCATCTAATGTTTGCTTTATATGTGTACTGTAGTCCGCTCTGAATCCCTCCAGCTGAAAATAAATAAAGTGTATTATTATTATTATTTCTTCCAGTTGATTATTTCTGGTGCTCCGATCAGGATCTTTGTCAGATGGGCTTCTCTTTCTTGTCGCTTCATCTAGTTCTCCTTCTTTTTCTGCTTCTTTTTCTTTTAATAATCGTCCCAGTTGTTGAGAAAGTCTTAGTGTAATATCTCTTGTTGTCCCTTTGGTTGTTCTTTATGCTTTGATAGGGACATTTCATCTGTCATTTCTTGTGATTCTAAATCATCTTTGTTGCTTTCCTAAAATTCTTGGGCCTTTACCACCGAATTTAATAAGTATCCTTGTCCTTTGTAGGTCACCAGAAGTCCTTCGGGTAGTCTCCACTGAAATCTGTAATCTTTCTTCTTTTATTTAGTCAAAAAGTCATATTTCTTTCTATTCTGAATACTTTACAGAGGTAAGTCTCTCATTAGAATTATTCTTTTGTCCTTTATTTTAATGGGATCTTTTTGCTGCCATTTGTAGATCGAATCTCCCAGGCTTCTTTTAACATAGGTTACGACCACATCTCCTGGGACTTTGTTCCTTCTAGTGTAATTAGATTTAATTCTGTGAACATAATCAAGCTGTTTCTCTGTTTCATGGGGCTGTGTGGTAAGCAGTTCTGCAAATGGGGTGCCCCCAGGCAGGAATAAACCAGGAGATGAAGTTATTCAATGCTTTTTTTTCCATGTCAGGAGCAACCTGAGTTGCTTCTGGAGTGAGAGAATTGGCCGTCTGCAAGGACGTTGCCTGGGGGACGTTGCCCGGATGTTTTGATGTTTTACCATCCTTGTGGGAGGCTTCTCTCATGTCCCCGCATGGAGTTGGAGCTGACAAAGGGAGCTCATCCGCGCTCTCCCCAGGTGGGATTCGAACCTGGCAGTCTTCAGGTCAGCAACCCAACCTTCAAGTCACAAGGCTTTTATCCCCTAGGCCACCGGAGGCTCCTATTCAATGCTAATCAAGGTGATTAACCACAACATTCACACTGGCCTCCAACTGACAAAGAGTTCTTCTCTCACCCTGGACTCTACACAGATATATATCAACCTTCCTTGCTTAGCTTCTCCATACCTCACAACCTCTGAGGATGCCTGCCATAGATGTGGGCGAAACGTCAGGAGAGAATGCTTCTAGAACATGGCCATACAGCCCAGAAAACATACAACAACACAGTTCTACAAATGCTTCTACCACTGCTGTTTGAGTGGCATGCACCAATAAGCACGCTTATGTACCTGAGTTATGTACCTTGGCCCCTGCTTCAACTCTCCTAGGCACAGCTGCTGGCCTCCTCACCTGCCCCTTTCTCCAGCTCCACGATGTCTTGGGGGGGGGGGGTTCTTGGCCTGGCTCCTCTCCCAAGGACTGCCCACTCTCTCACCCTGGGCTCAGCCATTGATCCTCCGCCCTTGACTTCCTCACTCACTACTGCTTGGGGTCTCAAGGGCAGTGGCTGCTTCCTTGGCTCTAGTCATGCGGCTGGGAAAACATACAAGGCTTTGTCGTGCTATTAGGATCGGCCCATAATGATTCGGGAAATTACGAATACCCATTTCCCACAGGATGTGTGTTGGAGTGCGTGGGCGTTTCTGGCCTCGCTTACCTCTTGGCTTGCCGTCACCCGGCTTCGCTGCGGTGGGAGCGTAGATGCGGTCCCTCGGCCTCACGCTCACGCCCGCTGGAGGAGGACAGACTGGCACTGTTGCAACTGGCTGGGGCACTGCGGGAGCCCTGGCCCTCCTTCCTGGAGGTGGGGGTTGCAGGACGAAAGCACGTGGGTTTTGCATGTTGTTTGGGACGAAGTAGGGCATGCCCCTTGGAAACACGGTCCTGGTCCCTATGGGTGGTGTTGCCGTGGAGGGCACGGCGTCCCATGAACCTGGCACCGCTGCCTGGCTGGGGGCTACAGCGGGAAGGGCCGTGAGTTGAAGGGGTACCGCGGGTGGTGCGGGTGGTGCGGCAGGAGCAACGGGAACCCCACGCCTGCCCCTCATGGTTATGGTCGGTGGGAGTATGCCAGCAGCAAGGACGTTGATACAACCCCTTTGTGGTGGGCTCTGTAGGGCTAGTGGGCTGCTATCAAAAACAGCAGCTGCTGGACCAAAAGTTTCAACCGGACTCAGTGTGCATTTGAAAGCTTGACCGAATGGTGGTCTGCAAAGGTTAAAAACTCTTTGTGGTGTGCTCTGTGCGAGTGGGAAACCGTCAAGGCCATAGTAAACATAGCCACCAGCGACTGGGGTGCTCTGTGCAGTCGGGACAGCCTCAAGAGCTTCAGCAATCACATCTGTGCCAAAGCTAGGAGACATAGCCGCTAGTTGTGTGGCTGTCGGCAAGTACCCCGTGCTGCTACCCGTGGTGTCGAATGACTGCAGGAGCGGCTGCGCACACATCGAGCCCAGCGTCCCATCCCATTGTGACTGGAGGGTCTGATATGGGAAAGCGCTGGTTGAGCTGATCTCATAGGATGAGAGTGGCTGAAATGACCCAAAGCTACCCGTGACATCGTATTGTCCCAGGGACGACGGAAATGACCCGGTACTAAAGGTTGATGGAAAACTTCCCGAAGATATCGGAGAGGCCCCCGCCACGGGCAGTTGTGCATAATTTGGCGGAGCGGCAAAAACCGAAGGCAGGGGTACCCATTGTGTCGGGATGGGTTGTTGCACGAGCGGGCTAAACGAGTCACTGCTGAGCAGTGATGACGGCTGAAATGACCCAGAGCTAGCCGTGGTATAGGTTGACCAGGTTGGCTGAAATGACCCAGAGCTAGCCGTGGCATCGGTTGACCAGGTTGGCTGAAATGACCCAGAGCTAGCCGTGGTATCGGTTGACCAGGTTGGCTGAAATGAGCCGGAGTCAAATGTGGAAGTGGTTTGTGGAAAAAATGGCCCGGAGGTAGCTGTGGAATCCCATTGACTTGAGCCTGAAGGCCACCAGGAGGAATAGGTCATATCTGACGTAAGTGGCAGAGAGGAATCAAATGAGCCAGTGCTAACGGTGCTGTCCCCTTGCAGGCCACTACCGTCGGGCCAGGGCAGGGCGAGGAGTTCCGGGACATGGGGAGGGCGATAGGGGTACCTCATGGGCACGAGGGAGCTACTTGGCGTGTGGACTATGGAATGGGGGTGCCAAGGGATGGGGCACTCAAAGCAGTAGCCCCGGGGTCTGCCTCTCATGGGTATTCTGGCGACGGCATAGTTGGCGTTGGAAGGCATGATGGCTGCAAAGAACACAGAAAGGGAAAAAGAGAGAGAGGGAGGTCCCGTTAAGCTCATGGGCTGCGCCGACCACCTCTACCCACATTCCCAAGAACACGCGGGAGGGGAGGAACAGTGGTGTGCACCCTGGGCCACCACACCAGAACAGTGTTTAGCTATTTGGGGGAAATAATAATAATATAATAATTACAACTTTGTTTTTATACCCCGCCCCATCTCCCCGAAGGGACTCGGGGCGGCTCACATGGGGCCTAGCCCGATAAGACAATCAATATCAATAGCACGACTATAAAACAATTATACCAGTAAAACATCAATAGCAATAAAACAATCGTTAAAATCAGCAAAAAGTATACAAAAAACATACAATATTAAAACAGGAGACTAATTCATAAAATCCAGAACAGAATGCATGGTCCGTAGGTTGTAGGGAGCCCCCTAAGCCCACTCTATTTATTTTATTATTTTATTTACAGCATTGATATTCCGCCCTTCTTTCTCACCCCGAAGGGGACTCAGGGCGGATCACATTCCACATATAAGGCAAACATTCAATGCCTTTTAACATAGAACAAAGACAAACAAACATAGGCTCCGAGCCGGCCTCGAACTCATGACCTCCTGGTCACAGTGATTCATTGCAGTTAATTGCACTGGCTTGCTCTCCCGTCTGCGCCACAGCCCGGGCCCATATTTGTATTTTTCTCTATCCCCATATTTGTATTTTTCCTTAAAAGGCAGCCATATTTCCCCCAGAGCTGGAGATGAGCACCACTCCCCAGAGCTGGAGGCGAAGGGGGAAGCCTTTACCTTTGTCTGTGTGTCTGTGTGTCATTGTTTCTAGGCATTGAATGTTTGCCTTTGTGTCTGTATACTGAAATCTGCCCCGAGTCTCCTCGGGGAGATAGGGTAGAATACAAATAAGGTGTTGTTGTTGTTATTGTTTTTGTTACCATCACCATCATCATCATCATGTCTCAGAGCCTAAGAACCTGCCGTTTGCCTCCTGGTTAAAAAACAGCCTGAGTGGGAAGTGGCACCCCACTGCAGGGCTAGCAGATTGGAGGCGGGGGCCGTTTGCTGTGCTGACCACTCTTCTGCCACCTCACCGTCCTTCTTCTGGACACCAGTGAGGACCTAAGCCCTTTTGCTGAGCCCTTCAATGGCTGTGAGCCTCACAAGTGGGGGAAGGAAGACCAAGATGGCTCCTGAGTAAGTGGCAGTGTCTCCTATAGTTATAAAAAATGTCAAAGAAACTATTCATGGGAGCATGTTGCAGAAGAGCAGTTTTCAGCCTAGCAAGTGGTCTACGATCCTGCTTTTGATTTTCACAATAACCCACCTGGACTGGATTGGGGCAGGTATCATCTCTCGGCAGTCTTTGTGGTTGCCTACTCTGCACCATATTACTGCTCGGCCATTGTCCTAAGTTGTCCTAAAGTGTCCATTGCCCTTTTGTGGTCCATATAGATGTGGAAAAGGGCCCACCCTTATTATGAGCCAAGGGTTTTTGCCATACTTGCTGCTTGCTAAATATGAAGCTGAGAGCAGGATAGGTATCTCATGGAATGCCTGCCTGCCCACTGGCCTTGACTATTTTCAGATAGAAAAAGAACACACCTTTTTGGTGTCATTGGTACATTTCTTTCAGGTACAGTCAGAGGCTCCATTATTTGACTGTTGCATTTGTGCTCCTTTGAGGGAGGCAGAGACTCAAACAACGGAAAGCATTCAGCATAGGTTGTGTCAGGGTATTGTGAATTGTGTGAAATGTTAAAATCAATCTAGGCTGTTAGAAATGCCTTCTGTGTTAGTTTCGGCAAGGCATTTCAGTAGTTATGGAGTTAATAAGAACCTGCTTTGATTGACGTATCACAAGACCAATGGGGTCAAGTTTGTTTGACCGGGACTTCCTTCTTGGTCTGTGGAATGCAGGGGTGTGTCATTTGTGTGTGTGTGTTCGGCGTGAGCATTCTCTGGAGATGGACTATGAATGCTATGCTCTGAAGCCGAGAAATGAAACTGTAAATAGTTATGTAAATAAAGTTTAACAACAGTTGGATTTTCAACTGACCCCCTTCGCCTGCTGGAGTGTTTGTTTGACCAGTGCTGATTCTCCACATGGGAAGACAGCCTGGAGAAGGAGGTGAGACCGGGATGATGGTTTTTGGAACCCACTCTGCACGGCAACAAGGGTCTCACCCCACCGTCGTCACCCCTGACAGGTTGTCCCTGGGAGACTCTGGTTTTCTGGACCCAATTATTTCTGAATTCTTGACCTGATTGTAGACTGAAATGATGGACGGTGCCAGGAAAATGCTTGATAAGTGTGTCCCTGTGGGTTCTCTTGGACCTCTTAGTATTTAGCTGGGCACTGGGGGAGGGAGGAATTGAAGGCATAGTGGTACTTTGGCTACAGGAGCTTCTCCCAACCTAGTGACCTCCATATTGCATGCTGTCAACACCACTCAAGAAAGGCTATGGTAGAGTATTCAACCAAGTTGAGTATTGGGGTGGAGGGAGGGAGAAAGCACTGAAGAGGTATTTAAATAAATTGCCAGTACTTGGGAAAGACAGAAAAACTAAAACAGAGCTCAGGCTTGCTCGAAAGGTTAAAAATGACAACAAATTGCTATTTTGGGGCTATATTTGGAGCAATGGGAAGAACAATGAAACAGGGCTGCTGCATAAGGAAATTGGTAAAAGGCTATTCATGGGAAGAGACAGGGAGAAATTAAGATGATGACAACAGTGATGATGACGATGACAGTGACTGAACAGTGAAAAGGTAGAACTGCTCAACATCTTCTTTGCCTCAGTCTTCTCTTAAAAGAAAAGCACGGCAAATGTGGTGAGAAGATTTGGCATAAGGAGCCAGCAATTTGAGAGCTGAAATAGCCACAGAGGAAAGCAATGTTGAGCCACCTCTGAAGAAATACGACTTAAGAAGTCTTGCCAAGAGAGCTCTATTTGTCTACGACCAATGTGGCTGAGTGCTCTGAATGCTGGGCAGGGTTCAAATCCCTGCTTTGTCACGGAAACCCACTGGATGACCTTGGGCAAGTCAAGCACTCACAGCCTCAGAAGAAAGCAATGTGGCAGACCTCCTCTAGTTCATGTATTTTGTCAAGAAACCCCAGTCTAGGGTTCACCGTAGTAAGTACCTGTAACCTGAATGCATGTAACACCGACAGCAACAACTACCACAGAAGCAGCAACCTGTGAGAAGCCACATAAGACCACCCTCCCCCTTTCCTGCCCCTAGCCTCTTGGCCACCTCTCTCCTTCTTATGCCATTACCGTTAGCTTCAGCATCCGAGGACGTGCTATCACTGCTGTGGTGCCGGAGGACGTACTTGAGCTCGTAGTTCTCCTTCAGGAGGTAGAACAACTGTTTGAGCTCTTCGTTTTCAGCCACAAGGGCTTCAATCTCGCTCCTGAGGTCATTAAAGCCGCTGGCACCGGCCATCCCCAGAAAGCTGCTACTGTTGGTGCTGGCGGGAGGGGGGACTCTACCGCCAGGTGGGGTTCCCCCAAAGGAGTGTCATGCGGGGGTTCAGGAAGGGGCTCTGGATGCCATGGATGCCCCTTCCTTGCCACTGCCCAGCAGGAGGAGGGCTGGCTGGCTGGCTGGTTGGCAGGCTGGCTGGCTGCAATGAGGCTGGGCTGGGCTGTGACACGCTGGGCCATTGTGATGTCATGGTGGAGGATGGAACTGCACAGAGGGTGTTGCACCCCAAGGCAGCGTGAGCACTGGAAACTAGACAGAGACCAATAATCATATAATATCTTTATTAAAGCAAATATAAATTCAGGAATGCATAAGTGGAAAGGATGAGTGGGAAATAGTCCTTTGTGAAAAGGTATGAATAAGTCCAAAAAGATGAAGGGAAATGTCCAATATTATTGTCCAAAGTCCAAAAACTGAAACACACTCAAACTGTTGGAAAGTTTGAGCGGGGAACAACAAGGAAACAAGGCTGAATAACAAGGTCCAAAGTCACTAGGAGATCGTGGATACCAAAGCAGGAACGAGACGAAGCGAAGATCAAACTTGATTCAGGAACAAGGCAAGGAAGAGGATTTACTCCCGTTCTAATCGGGAGTCACGGCTCGGCTTGGCCGCCTGGAGAAGGAAACATGGCTGGGTTAACACCAGGAGCTGGAGTCGGTGAACTGTTCTTAGGTATTTGCTACATTGACACCGCAAAGTGTTTGCAGCACAAGACACTTTTATGGAACGAAGATCAGATCCCAACAAAGGGAAATCAAACTCCCCAAAGGTTCCCAAGGGAATCTTATCCACAATCCCCTCGAGCGGTTACTCCTTCGAAGCCCTTGTTTTTCTGATCTCTGGCAATGCAGAAACTCCCTTAGGTTGAAGGGCACGTACTCTGGGGAACTCTGGACATCTGGTTCAGCCACGGGAGTAACATCTCCACTATCTCTCCCAATTAAGGAAGCATCTGAATTATCAACAGCCGGCAGCTGTAACTGAAAGGAGCTCTGAGGACTCGGCAAAAGGTCAGAATAAGCTTCATCCTGGTCAAAGTTCATTTCTGGATCAGGTTCAGAAGCCAAAGGTGGCTGGGGTATGACAGAAGGCTACAGGAAGGACACTTGGCTGCACCTCGGGAGGCTGCTTTGGCCTGAACATCAACACTTGTGTCATCGGGGACACTATCCCAATCATGGAGGCACTATTTGTTCCAACGTGGCTTCTCCAGGTGGAGACGTGTCATGCTGATGTGCAGGACCAAATCCCCAGGCATGGGCAAACTTGGGCCCTTCAGGGGTTTTGGACTTCAACTCCCACCATTATGGGAATTGATGTCTAAAACACTGGGAGGGCCCAAGTATGCCCATGCCTGGTCTAGCCTCTTCGAATAATACATTCACAGAGTTGAAATAAGCAACAGGGACGAACCACCCCAACCTCCCACTGGACAAAATCTTCCCCCAAAATGCAATGGATTGGGGGGGGGGGGCGACACAAGAGAGGCTCTCCCAGGCAAAAGGCCTCCATCTTGTGGGCAACCACTGGTCTATAGCAGGGGTTCCCAAACATTTTCAGCCACATAACCCTTTTTGAAGTATAAGTTTCTCATACCGTGTTTCCCCGAAAATAAGACAGTGTCTTATATTAATTTTTGCTCCCAAAGATGCTCTAGGTCTTATTTTCAGGGGATGTCTTAGTTTTCCATGAAGAATTCACATTTATTGTTGAACAAAAAAATGAACATTTATTATATAATGTACAATAGTTATCACAAACCAGCATAACCAGACAAACTGTGAATCCTATCAAGAATTTCTTGTTACTACAATTATTTCCATGTACAACACTCTATGGTACGTACATTGACCAATCCTGCATGCTCTGGTGTTCTGTTTGGCGGTCATGCTTCCAAACAAAAACTTTTCTAGGTCTTACTTTCAGGGGAGGTCTTATATTTAGCAATTCAGCAAAACCTCTACTAGGTCTTATTTTCTGAGGATGTCTTATTTTAGGAGAAACAGGGTAGAGCCCCAAGAAATGTTTAGTGTTTAGTTCTACCTATCTATGTTCTATGAGGCATATTACACACGATACATATATGGAAGTAAGAATAATAAGGTATATACAGTAGAGTCTCACTTATCCAACACTCGCTTATCCAACATTCTGGATTATCCAATGCATTTTTGTAGTCAATGTTTTCAATACATCATGATATTTTGGTGTTAAATTCGTAAATACAGTAATTACTACATAGCATTACTGTGTATTAAACTACTTTTTCTGTCAAATTTGTTGTATAACAGGATGTTTTGGTGCTTAATTTGTAAAATCATAACCTAATTTGATGTTTAATAGGCTTTTCCTTAATCTCTCCTTATTATCCAACATATTCGCTTATCCAACATTCTGCCGGCCCGTTTACGTTGGATAAGCAAGACTCTATTGTATATGAATACATGAAACAATAATCAAAAAAACTGAAGGCAATATTATTCGTTATTTAGACAAGCCAAATGGGGAACAAATGAAACGAGGTGTTGATCTTCTTCTAAGGGGGAAAGCTCCGCACAGTCATCAAAATTAAGGAGCTCAGAGGAAATCTTAGATGATTAGAGTTCAAGCCTGGATTCCCCATTTGGTGGGCTTAAGCGGGTGAGGGGGAAAAGGAAGGGGCCTGAGACCAGGAATTGTGGGAGTTGAAGTCCAAAACACCTGGAGGGATGAAGTTTATTTATTTATTTATTTACAGTATTTATATCCCACCCTTCTTTCTCACCCCGAAGGGGACTCAGGGCGGATTACAATGAACACATATATGGCAAACATTCAATGCCAACAGACAAACAACATACATTAGACAGACTCAGAGGCATTTTTAACATTTTTCCAGCTTCACGATTCCGGCCACAGGGGGAGCTGTTGCTTCACCGTCCAGTCGTGGCTGTACTTCCTCATTCCTTTCCTCGTGTTTTGCTGGCAGTTTTATGAGGTTGTAAATTAAATTAGCCTCCCGCATAAAGCGTCCCTAAATTTCCCTAATTGACAGGTGCAACTGTCTTTCAGGGCTGCATAGGTCAACAGCAAGCCGGGGCTATTAATGGTCGGAGGCTTAACCTGACCCGGGCTTCGAACTCATGACCTCTTGGTTTGTAGTGATTTATAGCAGCTGGTTACTAGCCAACTGCACCACAGCCCCCCCCCGCCCCCACAGGCTGGCCTGTAGCCAGGGGGGGATTAGGGGTTCAACCCCGCCCCCCAAATTTTCTAAATCCCTCCAGAATTTTTTTTCTGGCTATGGCCATGCAGGCCTGGGTTAACAGCTAACTGGGCACAGTGGCAGGTGTGAAGGCAGCATCTTCAGAGAGCCTGCAGCTGCACATGCCTCCCTCTCGCTGGCCTGGTGCTCAGGTGGAGGGGCAACATGCACCAAAAACACATGCAGTCAGTCCACAAGTTACAAACAAGGTGAGTTCTGTAGGTTCGCTCTTATGTTAAATTGGTATCTAACAAAACAACTAATGGGAGACAGGAAGAGGCAGAGATTGGCCTGGCTGCTCCAAGCTTTCATTTCCCTGCATTTCTCGCAGGAGGAGGAGGAAAGAGGAGGAGGCGGGAAGCAGGACGCCGCTGCAGAGCCCCTCACTATCACTTGCGGAGTCCCGAGGACTCCGTGGAGCACAGTTTGGGAACCCCTGGTCTAAAGACATTGAAGGAGCCATTGAAGTAATTGCTTCTATTTCGGGAGTCCTGTAGACAGCCTAGTATGGCTCCTTGTCACTTCTTCCAAGAACATAGTCACTGTGCCTCCATCTTAGCTTCAGGAGTGACTCTGACAGAAAGGGGGAAGCCGAGGCTGGTGTTCGCCACTTGACCGCCTCCAGGTCTCTATTGCAGGCAGGTGGACGACGGGATTTGGCTGCTTCACTTCTTCTAAGGAGGAATGAGAGCCCAGTTGAACTGAAAACCCTTGGTTGAATTAACTTTGATGTTTGCTGTTCCTGTTAATGTGTTTTGCAAATTAACATGTTGATATATAAAACCAAGCAAGTGATAAATGCAATGAAATCAAGCATACATGCCTCTCTCCATGATTTACATTGTTATTATACACACCTCCATTTATTTACATATATATTAAAAAAAAAAACTCCCAAAGCAACAACCTGCAAAGTGCTGCCCTGGAGCATGGGATGGCTCAGAACATGGGCCCTGACATGCCTGTCTGCCTCCACTTCGTAGTTCGTAGCCGGAGGGGCCAGTCCGCTGCTGGTACTATTGGCCTCTCCTTTGCAAATTGCAGCAACTTCTTGGACACAGCCCAGCAGACCCTTCTAGATGCACTGCGCTCATGCAGGGTATGACTATGAAGAGGTCACTTCAAATGTGGAGAAGGTTCATGCTTGGACGAATGTAACACATTTCGCCCGCTTGGGTTCGTTTGCAAGTTGTTTAGGGTCTCCTTAGGGTGGCCCTGAACCCATTTGGCCCACTTCGATTCATATGCAAGTTGTTCAGGGCCACTGTAGGGTGGCCCAGGGCCCATCTTCCCCACTTGGGTCAGTTTGCAAGTTGTTTAGGATCCTCTTAGGCTGGCCCAGAGCCCATTTTGCCTGCTTGGGTCCGTTTGCAAGTTGTTTATAGCCCCCTGAGAGTGGACCAGTGCTCATTCTGCACACTTGGGTTCATTTGCAAGTTGTTTAGGGCCTCCTTAGTTTGGCCCAGAGCAAGTTTTACCCACTTGGGTTGATTTGCAAGTTGTTTAGGGCCCCCTTAGGGTGGTCCAGGGCCCATTTAGCCCACGGGAGTTTCCTTTGATTGATTCCGGCCGTGAGGCGATTTCTGAGTTCTATTTATCATGTCAGAAGCGAATCAAGGGTACAAGTTGTAATGTATTTGAAAACACAAACAAAGTTTTTAAAACAACAACTTCACTTCACTTTATTTCCTAATTAGTCGCTCTCCACCAGAGTGCTCCGAGCAACTTACAATTTAAAATATCATTCCACAATATAAAAACTTTCAACATAAAAACATTCAACAGTGACTATTTGGCAAATTTGATCTGATTTACTCAAATGCACAACCAAACTTGGCCTTATGCTAAATGTCCACTTGGAGTGTCTCTGGTGTTGTTGTACGAAGGTCCTCCATAGTGCATGGTGCAGGGCTCAGACTGCATTACAGTAGATGGTCTGTGGTTTGCTCTTCTCCACATTAGTATGTTGCGGACTCCACTTTCTGGTCCCATTTCTTAAGGTTGGCTCTGCATCTCGTGGTCCCAGAACGCAGTCTGTTTGGTGCCTTCCAAGCCGCCCAGTTTTCTGGGTGCCCAGGAGGGAGTCTCTCATCGGCGTCAGTCACTGATTGAGGTTCCAGGTTTTCTTCTTCATTCACACAGTCGTTTCCGACTCTTCGTGACCTCATGGACCAGTCCCCACCAGAGCTCCCTGTCGGCCGGCGCCGCCCCCAATTCCTTCAAGGTCAAGCCAGTCACTTCACAGATACCATCCATCCATCTCGCCCTTGGTCAGCCTCTCTTCCTTTTTCCTTCCATTTTCCCCAGCATCATGATCTTTTCCAAGTTTTCCTGTCTTCTCATGATGTGGCCAAAATGCTTCATCTTTGCTTCTCATCTCCTTCCCTCCAGTGATCAGCCTGGCATTATTTCCTGGATGATGGACTGGTTGGATCTTCTTGTGGTCCAAGGCACCCTCAGTATTTTCCTCCAGCACCACAGTTCAAAAGCGTCTCTCTTCCTTCGCTCAGCC
The DNA here is from genome assembly GCF_035594765.1 of Anolis carolinensis. NCBI lineage: Eukaryota > Metazoa > Chordata > Lepidosauria > Squamata > Anolidae > Anolis > Anolis carolinensis. The sequence continues at coordinate 986,365 of NC_085844.1, read as the reverse complement.
TTCCTTATGGTCCAGCTCTCACAACCATCGGTTACTATGGGGAATACCATTGCTTTAACCTGCCACTTTTGACTCTCACTTGCTGAGATGTTCCTGCAAGTATCTCTGTATTTCTTGATTTAAGGCATTGGCGTGCTGACTGATATCCGAACAGTGAGTTGGAAGAGAACTCATGGGCCATCCAGTCCAACCCCCTGCTAAGAAGCAGGAAATCACATTCAAAGCACCCCCGACAGACGGCCATCCAGCCTCTGCTTAAAAGCCTCCAAAGAAGGAGCCTCCACCACAGTCCGGGGCAGAAAGTTCCACTGCCGAACAGCCCTCACAGTGAGGAAGTTCTTCCTGATGTTCAGGTGGAATCTCCTTTCCTGTAGTTTGAAGCCATTGTTCCGTGTCCTAGTCTCCAGGGCAGCAGAATACAAGCTTGCTCCCTCCTCCCTATGACTTCCCCTCACATATTTGTACATGGCTATCATGTCTCCTAGGAGCCCCCGTGGTGAAGTGCGTTAAAGCACAGAGCTGGAGACCGAAAAGTCCCAGGTTCAAATCTCGGGAGCGGCGTGAGCGGCTGCTGTTAGCTCCAGCTCCTGCCAACCTAGCAGTTTGAAAACATACCAATGTGAGTAGATCAATAGGTACCGCTCCGGCGGGAAGGTAACAGAGCTCCATGCAGTCATGCTGGCCACATGACCTTGGAGATGTCTATGGATAATGCCGGCTCTTCGCCTTGGAAATGGAGATGAGCACCAACCCCCAGAGTCGGTCATGACTGGACTTAACGTCAGGGGAAACCTTTACCTTTACCTATCATGTCTCCTCTCAGCCTTCTCTTCCGCAGGCTAACCATGCCAAGCTCTTTAAGCCACTCCTCATAGGGCTTGTTCTCCAGACCCTTAATCATTTTAGTCGCCCTCCTCTGAACGCTTTCCAGCTTGTCAACATCTCCCTTCATCTGCGGTGCCCAAAATTGGACACAGTGTGATTCCAGGTGTGGTCTGACCAAGGCAGAATAGAATAAGGGGGAGCAGGACTTCCCTGGATCTAGACACTATTCCCCTATTGATGCAGGACAGAATCCCATTGGCTTTTTTAGCTGCCGCATCACATTGTTGGCTCATGTTTAACTTGTTCCCCACGAGGACTCCAAAATCTTTTTCATGTGCACTGCTGTCGAGCCAGGCATCGTCCCCCATTCTGTATCTTTGATTTCCATTGTGGAATATCTTGCATTTGTCCCTGTTGAACTTCATTGTGTTAGTTTCGGCCAATCATCTCTCTAGTCTGTCAAGATCGTTTTAAATTCTGCTCCTGTCTTCTGGAGTGTTGGTTCTCCCTCCCAGTTTGGTGTCATGTGCAAACTTGATGATCGTGCCTTCTAACCCTTCGTCTACGTCGTTAATAAAGATATTGAACAGAACCGGGCCCAGGACGGAGCCCTGCGGCACTCCACTTGTCACTTCTTTCCATGATGCTATAAGCCGCCCCGAGTCCCCTTCGGGGGAGATGGAGGCGGGATATAATAATAATAATAAATAAATAAATACATTATTTATACCCCGCTACCATCTCCCTGTGGGGACTCGGGGCAGCTTACATGGGGCAGAGGCCCAAACAACACAAGGACAAAATATAAATAAACTTATTATTATTATTATTATTATTATTATTATTATTATTATTATTATTATTTTATGACACAGCAAACAAGATAGACATGCTGGATTTCATATGACAAAACCACAAGTCGAACACTTCCCAAGTGTCTAGGACTGTGTGATGTATTTTCGGATGATGCTGCTGATCCCAGCCGGGTGGCCTTTTGCAGTTGGCAGATCGTGATTTTGTCAATGTCTATTGTTTCCAAATGCCGGCTGAGATCTTTTGGCACGGCACCCAGTGTGCCCATCACCACCAGGACCACCTGCACTGGTTTCTGCCAGAGTCTTTGCAGTTCAATCTTGAGGTCCTGAGAGCGGCTGAGTTTTTCCTGTTGTTTTTCGTCAATGCGACTGTCACCTGGGATGGCGACATCAATCATCCAAACCTTTTTCTTTTCCAAAACTGTGATGTCTGGTGTGTTGTGTTCCAGAACTTTGTCAGTCTGGATTCGGAAGTCCCACAGTATCTTTGCGTGTTCATTTTCCAATACTTTTGCAGGTTTGTGATCCCACCAGTTCTTTGCTGCTGGGAGGTGGTACTTGAGGCATAAGTTCCAATGGATCATTTGGGCCACATAGTTGTGCCTCTGTTTGTAGTCTGTCTGTGCAATTTTCTTACAGCAGCTGAGGATATGGTCCATGGTTTCGTCGGTTTCCTTGCACAGTCTGCATTTTGGGTCATCAGCTGATTTTTCGATATTAATATTATTATTATTATTATGAAGACGACACATTGGTGAGAATCACCCTTTGGATTCAGTCAGCTTTTGTACGATGTTATTCCTAGCGTCCATGTTTTTCCTTGAGTCAAGCAGTACTTCTTGATTCCTGAGGCAAAAGGCCAAGAAAACAGCATCAAAAAGCGGTTCGTTCTCTCAGGGCTTTCCTTCCTTTCTGTCATCTTTGAAGGCCTTCCTTTTCCTTTCTTTTCCTTTATGAATTATTAATCAATAATCAATAATCATTAAATAAGCAGTTCCCTTCCTTTCGCCTCTCCTCTCAATCCCTTCCTCTCAGGAAAAAGGCGGGAAGACAGCGGGCACCAGAATGCGCACGCGCAACTCCGCGCCCACCCTCTCGCGCCCGCTCTCCTCTCCCATTGGTCCCCGCAGTTGTCAATCAGTACTGTGTGCGACCGCAGAGCGGTTGCCTCAGAGCCGCGAGGCTCTAATGCGCATGCGGAAAGGGCGGGAGGCGTCTTTTCATGCAGAACGACTCTCTTGATCCCGCCCTCTCGCGCCCGATCGCCTCTCCCATTGGCCACCGCAGTTGTCCGCCAATACTGTGTGGGATGAGAGCGGTTACCTCAGAACAGCAAAGCTCTAATGCGCATGCGGAAAGGGCGAGAGGAGCGTTTTCATCGCGGAACGGCTCTCTTGCTCCCGCCCTCTCGCGCCCGCTCGCCTCTCCCATTGGCCCCCGCAGTTGTCCGTCAGTACTGTGTGGAATGAGAGCGGTTACCTCAGAGCAGCGAGGCTCTAATGCGCATGCGGGAAGGCTCCGTTGCCATGGAGACCCCCGAGAGGGCCTAACCGTCGCTCTTCTCGAGGCCACAGGAAGGGAGAGGAATCTTCTATAGTATTATTATTATATTTTAATACATTATTGTATTATATATTATTAGTAATGAAGGGGGTTGGACTCGTGCAAGCATGGGCCAGCTTGGGCCTACGCTACAGGTGTTTTGGACTCCAACTCCCAGCATTCCTCACAGCCTCAGGCCCTTTCCTTTTGCCCCTCAGCCGCTTAAGCGGCTGAGGGGCAAAAGGAAGGGGCCTGAGGCTGTGAGGAATGCTGGGAGTTGCAGTCCAAAACACCTGGAAGGAGGGCCCAAATTTGCCCATGCCTGGAGTAGATGTTCTACATGGTCTCTTCCCACTCTTCCAGGTTGCAGGGCCTTTGGAAACCACATTTTGCTATTTTTCCATGGATATCTCATTGAGTCTCAACCAATACAACCTATGTGTTGTCCAGAGGAGAGCGACTCAAATGATCAAGGGCCTGGAGAACAAGCCCTATTAGGAGCGGCTTAAAGAGCTGGGCATGTTGAGCCTGCAGAAGAGAAGGCTGAGAGGAGACATGAGAGCCATGTACAAATACGTGAAGGGAAGTCATAGGGAGGAGGGAGCAAGCTTGTTTTCTTCTGCCCTGCAGACTAGGACGCAATGGAACAAGGGCTTCAAACTACAAGAAAGAAAGGAGATTCCACCTGAACATCAGGAAGAACTTCCTCACTGTGAGAGCTGTTCAGCAGTGGAACTCTCTGCTGCAGAGTGTGGTTGGAGGCTCCTTTGGAGGCTTTTAAGCAGAGGCTGGATGGGCATCTGTCGGGGGTGCTTTGAATGAGATTTTCCTGCTTCTTGCAGGGGGTTGGACTGGATGGCCCGTGAGGTCTCTTCCAACTCTACGATTCTATGATTGTATGAAGGTTTTCATGGCCAGAATCACTAGGTTTCATGGCTGGAATCATTGGGTTGCTGTGAGTTGTCCGGACTCTCTGGGCTCAGGCTGTGGCGCAGGCTGGAGAGCAGCTGCAATGAATCACTGCAATGAATCACTCTGACCATGAATCATGAGTTCGAGGCCCCCTCGGAGCCTATGTTTGTCTGTCTTTGTTCTATGTTAAAAGGCATTGAATGTTTGCCTATGTGTGTAATGTGATCCGCCCTGAGTCTCCTTCGGGGTGAGAAAGAAGGGCGGAATATAAATGCTGTAAATAAATAAATAAATGTGCCAGAAGCATTTGCTCCTGATGTTTCGTCCACATCTATGGCAGGCATCCTCAGAGGTTGTGAGGTCTGTTGGAAACTAGGCAAGTGGGGTATATATATATATATCAGCTCCTGCCAACCTAGCAGTTCGAAAACAGGCCAATGTGAGTAGATCAATAGATACCGCTCCAGCGGGAAGGTAATGGCACTCCATGCAGTAATGCCGGCCACATGACCTGGAGATGTCTATGGACATCGCCGGCTCTTTGGCTTAGAAATGGAGATGAGCACCAACCCCCAGAATTGGTCACGTCTGGACTTAACGTCAGGGGAAACCTTTACCTATATCTCTGTAGAATGATGTCCAGGGTGGGAAAAAGAAAGAACTCTTGTCTGTTGGAGGCAAGTGTGAATGTTAATAATAATATTAAGTTTATTTTTGTATCCCGTCACCATCTCCCCGAAGGAACTCGGGGCGGCTCACATGGGGACAAGCTCAACAACACAAGTTAAAACACAGACAATCAATTAAAAACATGATAACTACATAAAACGATAAAACACATCAACAGATTTAAAAACAGGACAATAATACTAACTAAACATTCAGAGGGTAAAATTGTGTAAAACTGAATAGGGCTCCTAGGAGGCATAAGGGCGATCAAAATAAGGGCGAAGGAGCAATCTCAGTAAACACTAAAAAGCATAAAGGGTAGGAAGTTGGAACAGTGATAAAGTCAAATAAGTGATAATGAGTTGTAAGCGGGCTGAGTATCTGGTGGGATTGCCTACTCAAAAGCTCACTGGAACATCCACATCTTTCGGTCTTTGCGAAAGGTGGACAGGTTAGGTGCCAGTCTGATCTCCCTGAGGAGAGAGTTCCAGAGCCTAGAGGCCACCACCAAGAAGGCCTCAATGTTGCCATTGGTCACCTTGATTAGCAGACCTCATAACCTCTGAGGGTGCCTGCCATAGATGTGGGCGAAATATCAGGAGAGAATGCTTCTAGAACATGGGCAGACAGCCCAGAAAACTCACAGCAACCCAATTCCACCTAGTTTGCGTCAGCCACAAGAATATAGTTTCTGGAGTAGAACAACGTCTTCCAAAGTAAAGACCGCACAATGAAACAGGAAGTAACACTTTCAAACAGGAACATAATTCTTTTTTCAAATTCTGCTACATAGTGTAATTATTATTATGTATTGGCATCCGCAGTGAGTAGATGATGAGGAGGACCTTCACCTTGAGGCCTGCCTCTTGTGCTTAAGCCCCAAGGAAAGCTATGGGGCCACTGATACCTGGATGCCTCCCCCCCCCCCCCGCCTCCCTTCACTGCTGTGTTGTCAGTAGTCTCTCCTGCCCTCCCTCCCTGATTGCCATTGTTCTTGTGCCCCACAGCATCCTCCTCATCACACTTAGGAGTATCAGCCTCCGCAGGCAACCCACAGCCACGCTTGTGACCTTAGCAGAGCCCCCAAGATGCCTCCCAAAAAGAAGCTGAAGGCTCCGCTGCCGAAGTTCGGGGTGAAGCCCAAGAAGAAGAAGAAGGGTGGGGCGGCGTCGGCAGCGAAGGAGAAGGCCATACGGAGCACGGTCCCCTATGTCAGCGAGAAGGAGAAGTTCCTGGAGAAGGAGTTCGCCATCCTGACGGAGCATATCCGCCTCTACACGGAGCGCGTGCGCCATTTCCAGTGGGAGAATGAGTTCCTGGACAAGGAGGCCCAGCGTCTGCGGGACACGAGCAAGGTCTACCTCTCCTACATGACGCGCCGCAACCTCCGCTGCCAGAACGCCATCATCTCCCTGAATGACCAGAACCGCTGGGACATGGCCCAGATCCGGAAGGAGAAGGCCGTGCTGGTCGCCCGATACACAGTCACGGAGCGCGAGGTGCGGGAGGAGCTGCTGCGGCTGGAGATGCGGCTGTCGCTGCTCTGCAAGGATCTGGAGGCCCTGCGGCCCTGGCAGGAGCTGCAGCAGGAGCAGCTGGCCCGCATCCGGGAGCTGGAGAAGGAGCTGCTGGCCATGAAGGTCCACCACGCAGAGCAGATGCACCGGCTCAAGAGCCGCTACCTGCAGCTGGTGGCCGAATACGAGATGGAGGCACGGCAGAAGGTCCAGACCATGGCCAAGCTGGCCGAGAAGGAGGCCGTGCGCTGCCTCATCCTGTATGTCAAGCAGGTCAAGATCGACAACCAGCACCTGCGCCACAGCCTGGTGGCCCTCATCAAGCGGGTCCATGACCTCAAGGCCTTCCTGGCCCAGCTCCAGGGCCAGCGGCACATGCTCCTCCAGGAGCACCTCTACCGGCAGGAGCTGGCCCGCAGGCGCAGCTGGCTCTGGGACCCGGCCGCCTCCCGCCTGTCCCTCACCCCCGCAAGCGGAGGAGTAGGAGGCTTCTTCCGGTGCAGCCCCTCCGCCAGGAGCCGGGTCCTCTCCCCCAGGGCTCTGTCAAGGGGCTCTGCCCCATCGGGCCCCCAGCCGCACGATAAAGATGATGATGGTGCTGATGCTCCTGAAAGGAGCTCCAGAAGGCTGGCTATTGCTCCTGAGCCTCTCCTGTAGACGGGTGGAGGGAGAGGGAGGGCTGTGTTTGTTTGAGGGCAATTGAATAGCCCCCTGCCCCCCTCCTCCTCCTCTCTCCACCCGGAGGCAGGCAGCCAGGTCCACCCCACGCTGCCCACCGCCTCCTCACCCTGGAGGGGGACCCAGCAGCAGAAAGAAGGGCCTGGAAAAGAAACACTTCCATGAAGCAGCTCAAGAGAAACACTTCAAAGGGGCTCAGGCCAGCAGCCCACCTTCCAGCCGTGTGGCTTTCGTTTTCTGTTCTTAGTTCTGTACTGTTAAGTTCTGTTAGTTCGACATTGTTAATTTTGTTCTTGTTGTAAGTCTCTTGGGAACTACATGTTGAAGGGGGCACTGAGATAATAAAATTACTGCCGTTTACTCAGTCTTCTCAGGCTCAGTTTGGAGAAGTTGTGAGAAAGCAGCGTCTGTTCAGCCGGCTTTAGTAGACCGACTGATTATGTGCCACATGGAGTCAGTCTTGCTGGGTTTGGGGCTCATTCCCAGGCAAGTGCGTTTGGACCGAGACTGGATTGACCCTTGCTGAAAAGGAGCAGGGCTATCATGAGCCTTGACCTCAAAACACGGACAAGTATTACAGTCCAAGGTCAAGCCAATTAGTCCATGGTAGAAGCGGAATCCAAAGGAAGGGGAAGCCAAGAGTCCAGTCCAGAGTCAAAGCCAAATACCGCAATGCCAAGCAACCAGGATGTCTCCACAAGAGCCCTCGTCCAGGAGCAATTCAAATTCCAAAAGGTACATGAGAGAAAAGGCTCCTAGGTCCAGGCATGGACACATAAATTGCAGCCAGCGATCAGGCAACTCACATTGTGCAAAGCACTTATACTGTCTTTTACATCTCTACATTTTCCCTGAGCCACTCAAAAGCCTTTGTGGGTCTGCATGTGGTCTTTACGTTATGCAGGTCTGTCAAAAAGGCTTCTTCAGTTGGGTGGAATGGCCATAGAAGGTGTTTCTTTGGAAAACCCTTGACTGTCACATTCCCCCCCCCCCTTGGGAATAATAGTAAGCGTGTCACCATCCCTTGGGAGCAGTAGGTGTGTTTTGCACAACGGCAGTTCCCAGGAACTCGTTTTCTTCTTTCAATGTGGATTGTTGTCAACCTTGCACCCCAATCAAGCTAGAATAGGGCCTCCTGAGACACCATCAAAGGGGAGAGGCTGAGATCGAAGCGAGAAGCCAGGGCAGCCCTTTGTCCTGCCAGAATAGACAAGTGAAGCAGCCCTGAAGAGCGGCACCACTTCCTGCTCTATACTCTGTTGAGATGATTTTGGATCCTCATGCTATACTCTGGGATATTATTTCCCCCCGCAATTGGATGTCTTCTGCAAATGTGACCAGCATGGATAAAGGTGTCCAGTAGGCATGTACAAAAAATTTGGAAGTGTCTGAAATCGTAAGAAGCCATATCTGAAGCATTTGTGTGGCCCACACCAAATATTTTAGAATCAAATCTTACCCCATAATTTTTTTTATTTTAGTCTTGTAAATATCGGAAAGCTCCCAAAGTCAGTTCCATATTCAGTGCAAGGAAGCAAAGCATTAAGGCAAAAAGGCTGCCTTAGTGCCTGCCTTGCATTCCTCTCCCTGGAACTAATGGAGTCTTGTCTCGGCTTTAGAAGCAGTGTAAAGAGGGAGCAGTGCATCTTGGGAAGGGGAGGAGCCCTATGCCAAAGAATTCAAATGGCTCTCCCCTAAACTACATTTCCCAGCATGCATCAGAATGAGAAAGCCCCAATTAGGAGAGATGAGCTGCTGCGTCACATTGTTGGCTCTCGTTCAGCTTCCTCACACGTCCTGCCTCGTCCCCCATTCTGTACCTTTGCATTTCATTTTTTCTGCCTAAGTGGAGTCTATTGCATTTGTCTCATGTAATAGTCGCACCCCCCCCCCCTTAGTGTGACTATTATGCAATGAAAAACGGCAGTTGTCACCTCCCACTGCCATCCCTCTCAAGAGACAGAGACAGGAAGAGGTCTGGTACATTCTCACTTTTTATTAGGACATCCTAGTAATACAGCTTTAGTGCAAAGGTCGCCCGGGGGCATGGTCGGTCGGTCGTCGGTCAGTTGGTCGTGGCTGCTCAGCATGCAGTAGTGCAGGGCCCCCTAAAGCCAGCCACAAGGGTCGGGGGTCTGGGGTCAAGGGGGGGGGGGGGTCAAGGGGAGGGGAGGAGGGGCGCAGGGCCTACACCCCCTGCCCACCCCTCTCTGGATGACATCAGGGGTCTGGAAATCTCTTCACATCTCGGTATAAAAGGTTGCAGCAAAGAGAGCAACGGAGGGTCCGCTCTGCCCATCCTGCCCCTCTCCCCCAAAGAGGGAGGCCCCACTCATTTGGAAAGCGGGAGGGGGGTACGCAAGCCCTGAACACTCTCAGGCAGAGCCCCCCCCCCCCCAGTGACAGGGATAGAAAAGTCCAGAAATGGGGAGATATTGAGGGGCTTGGGGTAGATAGCACATAAACAGAGCTCCTCCTTCCCCAAAGCCATGGTCTCGTGTTGGGGAAGGAGGCGGAAGTGGGGGGGGGGGGGGGGGGCTGGTGACGATGTATGGTGTATAAGGGGGGGGGGGGTCGGGTGGCATGCCTGGGACAAGGAGGGGTCCCTCAGAACAAAACTGGACACCTCCAGGTCAAAATACAAAAGAGAGAGGTAGGGAGGAAGAGACAGACAAGCACAGCCTATATACAGCCCCCCACCCCAAATCTTCACTCCCTCCCTCCCTGCTTCCCATTTCCCTGACTCACCAAAGAAGCCCTTTTGCTTCTCAAAGATTGACCCCCCCGCCAATAACTCTTCTTCTTTCTTTTCCTGAGAAAAGCACCGGCTTATAAAGGGGAGGGGGCAGAGAGACCTAGAGGCCCAGCTGTGGGCAGGAACAACACGTACAAACATAGGCACACACACACGCGTGTGCACACTCATCCCCGTCATTCACACACAGACAAAAACCAAAGGGGGGGGCAGGATGAGTATAAATCCTGGGTTGAGGGGTCAAAAGGGGAAGGGGAGCACGATGACCACAAAGAAACTGGGGGAGGGTCCGAGGGTGACGCTGCCGCTGCCGCTGTTTTGAGAGAGGACCCCTCCCCTCAACACCTCCTAATCCTTGGCCCGGCCAATGATGGCCAGGATGTAGAGGAAGATGTTGATAATGTCTGTGTAGAGGTTGAGGGCGGCAAAGACGTACTCCTCGGGGCTGATGGCCAGCTGCTTGTTGCCCAGGATCATCTGGGTGTCCACCGCCAGGAACTGCAAAGGAGAGAAGGAAGGGGAGGTCAGACGGCGGATTGCGGATTCAAACAAGATGTTGTGGTTCCGTCTGATGGTGAAGGGGGATTTGGGTTTATGCAGGCTGACCAAAGCAATGCTGAGGAGAGAAATCTTAAAGGCTGTGATGCTGGAAATGTTGAAGGCTCTGGCTTTGAATTGTCAGAGAGGCCGCAGGCTAGCGAGGAAACAGAAACTAATGATAAGGGTGACCTTTCACAGGATTTAGAACATCAACAAGTTCCAGTTGTCTCTGGCAGCGACTCAGCGGAGTCTTCCTTAGATAGAGATACAAGGTTAAAGTTAAAGGTTCATCGTCCCAGACATTCCTTTAGAATCGCTGGCAAATTCATGGGAACTCATAAGAGAAAGGCTTTTTTGGTTTCTAAACATGGGTAAATACGGGAGAGACAGGGAAACATTTCAGACGAACCAACGTTGATTTTTGGAAGCACATCTACTGGGTTGTTGTATGTCTTTCGGGCTGTGTGGCCATGTTCCAGAAGTATTCTCTCCTGACGTTTCACCCACATCTACCCTGTTTCTCTGAAAATAAGACATCCTCAGAAAATAAGACCTAGTAGAGATTTTGCTGAATTGCTAAATATAAGACCTCCCCTGAAAGTAAGACCTAGCAAAGTTTGTGTTTGGAAGCATGCCCGCCAAAACGAACACCAGAGCATGCAGGATCGGTAAATGTACGGACCATAGATTGTTGTACATGGAAATAATGATAGTAACAAGAAATTCTTGATAGGATTCACAGTTTGTCTGGTTATGCTCGTTTGTAATGACAATTACTGTACAGTATATAATAAATATTCATTTTTTTAGTTCAACAATAAATGTGAATTCTTCTTCATGGAAAAATAAGACATCCCCTGAAAATAAGACCTAGCACATATTTGGGAGCAAAAATTAATATAAGACACTGTCTTATTTTCGGGGAAACAGGGTATGGCAGGCATCCTCAGAGGTTGTGAGGTATGCCTGCCATAGATGTGGGCGAAACGTCAGGAGAGAATACTTCTGGAACGTGGCCACACAGCCCGAAAGACATACAACAACCCTGTGATCCCGGCCATGAAAGCCTTCGACAACACATAGCACATCTACTGCCTTGTCTAAGCTCGTGGAAAAGGATTCTCATTTATGTTCATTCCTGAAACCTGTGTTTTGGATTTTACTCTGAAGTTCATGCAGCCTTGTTTTTCAGGACTAATTTCCTATTATCGGAGACTTGGAGCTATATTCTGCAAATTGCTTTTACCTCTGGATTATAGCCTTTTTGACTGACAGTATTTGCATTTGAGTATTGCTTTTTACTGACTGCCATTGCATTTGGATGTTTGCTTTCTTTACTGCTTTTTATTCAGACTTTGCTATCTTTTATCAATAAACCTCTCTGCTCCTTGGAGCCTCCGGTGGTCTAGGATAAAAGCCTTGTGACTTGAAGGTTGGGTTGCTGACCTGAAGGCTGCCAGGTTCGAATCCCACCCGGGGAGAGTGCAGATGAGCTCCCTCTGTCAGCTCCAGCTCCATGCGGGGACATGAGAGAAGCCTCCCACAAGGATGGTAAAACAACAAAACATCCGGGCGTCCCCTGGGCAACGTCCTTGCAGACGGCCAATTCTCTGACACCAGAAGCAACTCAGGTTGCTCCTGACATTATGGTGTCACATTAATATGATATGCAGATTTAATAAATGTGGATTTTATATGTGTGGGTGTGAACGGAATTGTATGAAAGAGGAATGAACGAGAGCTAATAATAATACAATATATTAATATAAACTATATAATATATGTTACATATAATCAGGGCCGTAGCCAGAAAAAAAATTCTGGAGGGGTTTTGAAAATTTCGGGGGGGGGGGGGGGTTGAACCCCTAGCACACACCTCCCCGCTACAAACCTGTCAATATCTGCTTGAAATAGTGCCTGGAGGGAATCTTAATGTTTTGCGTCTCATAGACTTAGCATGGGGATTTGGTTAACCAGTTAAAATTCATGAGTAAACCAGGTTTTTTTTATAACCTGAAAAATTTCGGGGGGGGGGGGGGGTTGAACCCCTAAAACCACCCCCTCGCTACAGGCCTGCATATAATAGTACTAATAATATTACAGTATAGTGTTATGGTACAATATCATACTATATAATGTTAATATTGTGCTATGCTAATATAATATATTGTATGTACACATAATATTGATAATAATATTATAATGTAATACAATATAATAATAACAATACCATATATTAATATAAATTATATAATATATTACATGTAATAGTACTAATAATACTACAGTATAGTGTTATGGTACAATATCATACTATATAATGTTAATATTGTGCTATGCTAATATAATATATTGTATGTACACATAATATTGATAATAATATTATAATGTAATACAATATAATAATAACAATACCATATATTAATATAAATTATATAATATATATTACATGTAATAGTACTAATAATATTACTGTATAGTTGTATAGTGCAATATAGTAATATATAATGCATACATTGTGCTATGCTAAAAATATAATATATTGTATGTATATATAATTTGTAAGCTGCTCGTGAGTCCCCTTCGGGGTGAGAAGGGCGGGATATAAATGTAGAAAATAAATAAATAAAATAAATAAAGTTATTCTATTCAAAGGCCGAAAAGAAAAGTTTTGTCCCCAAGTGCCCTCTAGTGGGCAGGTGGGGTATTTGCACCCTGCTTTTGGGGAAAGGAGAGGGCTTTTCCGGACAGGAAGCGGAGGCCCCTTTCCCATTGGCCACACTTTGCCCCCCTCTTTCCCCCAAAGGGAGCGGGGCAGAGCCAGAGGGGCTCCGCGTGGATGCCCCCCGCCCAGCCCCACTGGAGACTCACGCAGGTGAAGAGGAGGGCCCCCAGCGAGGCGTAGACGATCTGCATGATGCGGTTCCGGATGAAGATGCAGAGGATGGCGAAGACGAAGAGGACCATCAGGCAGACGATCAGCACCCCCCGGCAGGAAGTGAAGTCGTACTTGGTCTGCGGAAAGGAAAAGCCGGGCGGGCCGTCAGCAGAAGAGCGCCGAGGCCTGTCCGAGGCCAACCCCCACCAACACCACAACCCGGGGCCTTGGGAGACCCACCTGCAGGGAGAAGATGACGACCGTGAAGCAGACGACGGTGGTGATGCCCACGGCCATGATGACGGCCTCCGTGTCGTAGAAGCTGGCGATCATGCCCACCATGTAGGAGAGGCTCAGCGTCAGGATGGACTGCGGGGAGGAGAGAGGGCAGGGCAGGGGTTAGGGTTAGGGTCGTCCCCATTCGCCACCCTCGCCGCCCCCTCGGCAATCGTGGGGCAGCCCCCCGTCACCCCGCCGTGCCCCCTTCCCTACCAGGGCCACCAGGTTCCAGGGGTGCTTGCGCCGGAACTCCCCGCAGCAGCTGAGCACGATGAGGGAGATGAAGAAGATGGCGTAGGAGAGATAGTACGTCCAGACGTTCCTCCGCACAAAGCCCTTCACGCCCTTCACGAAGGTGAAGATGGCCACGAAGGCAAAGGTGACCGAGAGCTGGACGGTCAGCACCAGGAACACCTGCGAGGCACAAGGACCGGCGCTCAGGCGGACACCACCACTGCAAATCATTTATGCTCACACTTTTATGCCCTACACGTTGTCAGGTGTTTCTCAGCCCAGCCTTCCAAGCAGCATTTCTTGGAAACAGCAACCTTCTACATGCCTCCCACACTAGGAATTTTTATAATTTTATATTCTTACTATTTTATTAGTGGGATTTTATATGCGCCATTGTTTATACTTATGTCATTGTATTTACACTTGTGTATTGTTGTTTATGAGAGTGTTGTTCAGTCTGATGATGAAGAGGGATTTCGGTTTATGTAGGTTGACCAAGGAAATGTTGAAGGATCTGAATTGTCAGAGAGGCCACAGGCTAGCAGAAGTCAATAAAGTTTATTGCACTAGCCATAGGCCATGACATCAATAACATACAACCTTTATAAACACATTCCAATGTAAAGCAAAACCCGTTCAAGATTTAAAAACTAGTACATTAAAATTTTGCTGGCAGAAACCTAGCAATAACAGCGTCTGGTCTGTGACCTCCTTAACCATCTCCCTTTCCCTATCTGGTCTCCGGCGAGGTTTTTGCTACTCTATCTCTGATCTTTTGGGCAGCGATTGCAAATGTAGCTACTTTTAGTGTTATATTTTTATCATAATCTGCTAGTAAGGCACCAATCACGGCAGATTCTTGCCATGCTGCAGAAGTCAGTTTATGGCCCTAGAGAAGAAGCGACCCATGAGGCTTGGTCGCCATTCCAGCTTCCTGCTTTGTTCCAGAGAGGACGTACCACTTCCCTCTACTAGCCAAGATGTAGCTATCTAGAGCTTTGTTATTTTAATCCCTCTATGTGTATTAGAACAGGATTAGATTAGATAGGTCCAAACCTTTTCTATCCATCAATGGATTTCTTTTTACCTCAATAAATGCTTTTAAACTTTAAAGCTAACTTTGCATCCCTTTGCCTTCCTGAAGACACAAAGAGGCCTTCTGAAACTCACACTATGCGTAAGTCTCACCGCTGTTGCATTTTTACTCTGCTATTTTAATGGGAATTTACCCCATAAAGAGGGTGATTAGAGTTTTGTGGCTCGTCAATTCCCAACAAATTTAACAGAGAAGGATGGCGAGTATGAATGTTGAATGCATGTGGAGTGAATGCTGAGTATAGATGGTGTTTCCCCTTTTTCTGTGTGACCCTTATAGCTATTATAAAACTAATACTGGAGTCTGTTTGTCTACTTCTTTCTCTGAACATGCCTGATGCACTCTGTCCCACTGATAACAGATTAAGGAACATGTTAAGGTTCACAAAATATTCCTGACACAGCACCCCGCCTCCAGCCACCACACTGCTTACCTTGCGGATGAAAGCCTGGCGGATGCTCTTGTCGTCCCAATTCGTGGGAGGGAAGTCCTGGTTGTCGTAGTAGGAGGGCGGCCCGTCCTCATGGTAGTTGCTGTGCATCGGGGCTGCGGAGGGAGCGGAAAGGAGAGAAGGAAGAATAGGGTCCGGTCAGAGCCAGGATCCGCACCCGCGCAATCCCCACACGGCTCTGTGGGAGCAATGCCCTGCCTCTCTCTCTATCTGGCCCTGCCTGCCCCAAAGCGGCAATGGGGTGTGCCTGGGAGGGGCGCTCACCGATCCGCGTGGCCGTGTTGCCCGGTTTCCGCACCACATAGACGGGGTGCCTCGCTCCATCTGCGGGTCCGAAGGCAGCAAGAGAAGAGAGGAGACTGAGCCGGACCCCGGAGCGCCTATTCCAGGAGAGAGGCCCCCTCCTCGCCCGCGAGGCCCAGTGAAGGCAATGAGCCCACTCTGGCCCTGAACTCTTCCTAGGCTTCCCCCCAAGCCCACCCACCCATAAGGCATTCAGGCTACTTACAGTCCTGGTCCATGGGGACCCCGGGGTGCTGCTGAGGGTAGGGTCCCTGCGGATAGGGCCCCTGCGGGTACGGCCCCTGTGGATAGGGCCCCGGTTGGGGGTATGGCCCCTGTTGAGGGTAGGGTCCCTGCTGAGGGTAGCCCGCCTGCGGAGGATAGGGCCCCTGCGGATATCCTGGCTGGCCATAGACGGCAGGCTGCGGGTAGGGGGCCGGCTGTGGGTAGGGGGCCGGCGGTGGGTAGGGGGGCTGGGCGTATCCCGGCGGGGCGGGGGGCTGCTGCCCCGGGTAGGGTTCCCCCGACACCAGGAAGCTCTTCTCGTGCGACATGACCGCCACACTCATAGGTGCGTCACCACCTCAGAGCTGGAAAGAGAGAGAGAAAGAAAGAGAAGAGAAGAGAAGAGCAGGTCAGGAGAGCAGCAGACAGACCCCTCCCCAGCCAACAACCCCTCTCCCCACAATTCACTCAATGTCACCGCATTTTCTCCATTGCTTGTAAGACGCACCCTAACCTCAGTATCGCCATCAACAAAAATACATAAGATACGGCTGTGATTAAAAGACGCACCCCATTTTTAGAGATGTTTATATAGGAGGAAAGATCGTGTTAGAATTGAAGGAATATAGTGGATGGATGGATGGATGGATGAGAATGGATAAATAGTGTTGCACCCCAAGGCAGCGTGAGCACTCGAAAACCAGACAAGAGCCAATATAACACACTATATCTTTATTAAAACAATTATAAACCCAAAGGAAATTAGGTATAGAGTCTGAGTAAGGAATAGTTATTTTCAGAAAGTCAATGATGGTTCCATATGGGTGAAGGGAAAAGTCCGATATTGTAATCCACAATGAGAGCTCGATAGCTCTCCCAAGAAATCAAGGTATATGAGTTGAAACAGGGAAACAAGGCTGTCAGGAAACAAAGTTCAATCCTCTGGAAATACTTCGTAACGATCAAGGCAGCAAGGTTGTCAAAACTGAGGCAAACTTGAAACAGGAACAAAAATAACAACTGAAGTAAAATCAAGGTCTACTCAAGAGTCACGGCACGGCCCAACTAGAACTGGAATACTTGGCTTGGGAACAGGAGCTGGAGACTGAGAAACCTCTCTCCAAGAAAGCAACGTTGACACCGCAAGGAAATCTACTGAGCAAAACACTTTTAACAGATTCTGGGCTGTTCAGAATTTAGGGAGTACAAACTCCCAAAACTTTCCCAAGGGAATGCTAACCACTATCCCATCTATTTGCCAGACTTTGGCTCCGGCAGATTTCTTGTTTTGCACTTCTTTCTCTAGTTACAAAATCTCTACGATTAAGAACCCCGTTCCCAGGCATCTCTTCAACATCTGGCTCTATCTGTGAGGGAGGAATAGAAGAATCTTCTCCAATTAGCAAGTCTCCAGAGTCAATATCTTTGGGCACCTGCAGCTGTAAAGGCCCCTCCGTGGAGGGTGTAATGTCAGTAAAATCCTCAGCATTATCTGTGTCAAAGTGCAAGTCCCGAAACACGGCAGGCCTTGGTGCCCTGGCTGGCTGGGATCTAACAGATAGGATGAATGGACAGGGCTGGGCTGTGGCACAGCTGGTTAGTAGCCAGCAGCAATAAATCACGACTGCTTCAAAACCCGCATCGGATTAAGCTCCTGACCGTTAATAGCCTAGCCTGCTGCCCACCTAAGCACCTCGAAAACAGCTGCAGCTGTGACTAAAGAATTTAGGTACCGCTTAATGCGGGGAGGTTAATTCAATTTAATTTCTGACACTATAAAACTGCCGGCGAGCAAAGAGCAAGGAGGAAATACTAGGACCAAAGGACTTGGTGTCATAGTGGATGAAGCGGCAGCTCCCCCTGTGGCCGGAATCGAGCATAACCTTTGGAAGTTGGAAAAATATTGAATCACCTCTTCTGTCTGTCTGTATGTGTGTTGTATGTCTAATAATGGCACTAGGAGCCCCCAGATGGCGTAGTGGACTAAGTGACTTGAAGGTTGGGTTGCTGACCTGAAAGCTGCCAGGTTCGAATCCCACCTGGTTAAGTACCCAAAACATCAAATTGGGGCTACCTTCAAAAAAATTGGGCCCTAAATATATTGGACCATTCAGAATACAGAGTGTTATCAACGAGGTGACTTTCCAGTTGGCGTTGCCAAAAAGCTTGGGGAAAATACACCCCGTATTCCATCGAAGCTTACTGAAAAAGTATAGGGGTACTTTGGACAAAATGGACACATAGAATTATTGTTTGGTTTGTTTCAGATTTGTGATGAAAGAAGAACCGAAGAGGAGGACGAAGAAAAGGAGGGCACCATGTCATGGAACCCAGTTACAGGGCTGAATTACCAAGCCCTGAACTGGGAGTCATAACATAAACAACCCTAGAAGCACCTGGCAGAAGAAGATAGAATATGCCTGGGAACTTGGGGTTGAAAATATAAACAATTATAATTGGTCTAGTGTGTGAAAATGGTAGTAATGTGATATTGGGGGTGGGGATTGATGATGATATTTACGTGTGGTGTTACGTAGCATCAGAGGTGATAAAAATGATTGTATGTAAACATTAGGTCATTCTTGACTTTTCCAAAGTCATGTATTCTTCAATAAAGATTGGATTTGAGAGCAGCTATCTCTGATCTGCGTTCAGACTGATCCTTTGAAGTGAGCAGGACAGAGAGTGTGGATGAGCTCCCTCTATCAGCTCCAGCTCCATGCGGGGACATGAGAGAAGCCTCCCACAAGGATGGTAAAAACATCAAAACATCCGGGTGTCCCCTGGGCAACGTCCTTGCAGACGGCCAATTCTCTCACTCTAGAAGCAACTCCGGTTGCTCCTGACACGAAAAAAATAAATAAAATAATAATAATAATAATAATAATAATAATAATAATGGCATTGAATGTTTGCCATGTCTATGTGCATTACGATCCGCCCTGAGTCCCCTTCGGGGTGAGAAAGGAGGGCGGAATATAAATACTGTAAATAACTAAACAAATAAATAATGCGTTCAGGCAGATAATCTGGGCTGGAACAGTTTAGGGATTTATAGGCTAAAGCCAGCACTCTGAATTCTGCTCGGTAGCAGACTGGCCGCCAGTGGAGCTGACGTAACCGTTTGCCCAAGCCTGGGCTAGGATATTATTACTATTATTATTCAAATATCAAAAGGGTTTCTGGTGGGGACTTAAATCTGTTCCTCCTCCAGTGACGGGAAAAATATCGTTCTCTTCAGAACGGAATTACAGACGTCTGCATTGAGCCAAGCCAAATAAAACACGCTGGCCACTTAATATGAATGCATTCTACTCGAATGATAAGATTCTAGAATCTAATACGTTGAAACTGTTGTTTTAGGCCCATCAACACATCTTCTAAGCCACGCAGGCGCTGAGAAGTTGTAGTTTGGTGATGCGTCTGCACTCTTTGGCAGAGAAGCCTCAAGGCCTTATCAATGACTCTACAGCAGGGGTCCTCAAACTTTTTAAGCCGAGGGCCGGTCCACAATCCTTCAGACTGTTGAGGGGCCGGATTATCATTTGAAAAAAAATACAAACAAATTCCAATTCACACTGCATATGTCTTATTTGTAGTGCGAGCCCCCAGATGGCGTAGTGGACTAAGTGACTTGAAGGTTGGGTTGCTGACCTGAAAGCTGCCAGGTTCGAATCCCACCTGGGGAGAGTGTGGATGAGCTCCCTCTATCAGCTCCAGCTCCATGCGGGGACATGAGAGAAGCCTCCCACAAGGACGGTAAAAACATCATAACATCCAGGCGTCCCCTGGGCAACGTCCTTGCAGACGGCCAATTCTCTCACTCCAGAAGCAACTCCGGTTGCTCCTGACACGAAAAAATAAAATAAAATTCTAGTGCAAAAACAACAACAAGAACAATGAAAGAACAATACAATATTTAAAAATAAAAACAATTTTAACCAGCATACATTTATCAGGATTTCAATGGGAAGTGTGGTCCTGCTTCTGGCCAATGAGATAGTCAAGTTAATAGTTGTTGTTGTTGTTCTGTGCCTTCAAGTCATTTCAGACTTTGGGTGAGCCTAAGTCTAAAATTTATTTATTATTTATTTACTGCATTTATTTACTATAATAATAATAATAATAAAACTTTATTTATACCCCGCCACCATCTCCCCAACGGGGACTCGGGGCGGCTAACATGGGGCCATGCCCAGAGCAATATAATATAATAAAATATAAAATATAAAAATATACTACATTTGTATCACACCCTTCTCACCCCAAAGGGGACTCAGAGTGGTTTACAAATTATATGTACATACAATATATTATTAGCATAGCACAATATTAGCATTATATGTTACTATATTGAACTATACCACTATACTGTAATATTATTAGTAATATTATATGTAATATAGAATATATAATTCATATTATTATATGGTATTATTATTAGGTTATATTGCATTACATTATAATATTATTATCAACATGATATGTATATACAATATATTATATTATAAAACTGAGGGCGGGGGCCAGGTAAATGACCTTGGAGGGCCGCATCCGGCCCCCGGGCCTTAGTTTGGGGACCCCTGCTCTACAGCATTGAACCAAAGCAATTAAAGCACATTCATTCTGCAGCCTAGATGCACCTCAAGGTTTTCCTTTCTTTTATTAAATGCTTTGGTGTTCCAACACTTTTGTTTTTAAAGACAGAATTTAGTCATTGCAGCAACTGCAATGACTAAATTGCAAAGATTGCACCTTTTGCCACTGCGCATGACATTCTGCAGCAGATACTTATTTCGGTCTCAATGTTTTGAAAGTTGAGGTGTGCATTAGATTTGACGGTGCATTAGCCTCAGTCAATATTCGGCTCAGGATGATTTACTTCCCATTTGTGGGGTTCCTTTGCTGCCACAGGAGACAAGACAGAGAAAGACAGTAGAGTTACAGTTGTCCGACATAAATGGGCAGGCCGAATGTCAGATAACAAAACTGTTGGATAATAGGGAGGCACTATTATCCCTCCTGGCAAGCCAGGTGCACGTAGCCAGCACATCGGATAATACAGCGCGTCAGATAATGCGGTGCGTTGGATAGCGTGGTGCGTCGGATAGTACAACATGTCAGATAATCGGAAGTCAGATAGTACACCACGTCGGATAGTACGGCATGTCGGATATTCGGAAGTCAGATAGTACACCACGTCGGATAATTGGAAGTCGGATAGTACAGCATGTTGGATAATCGGAAGTCAGATAGTACAGCACGTCGGATAGCGCGGCACATCGGATAATCGGAAGTTGGATAGTACAGCACGTCGGATAGCGCGGCACATCGGATAATCGGAAGTTGGATAGATGTTGGATAATCGGAAGTCAGATAGTACAGTATGTCGGATAGTACAGCACGTCAGATAATCGGAAGTCAGATAGTACAGCACATTGGATAGTACGGCACATCGGACAATCGGAAGTCGGATAATACGGCATGTCGGATAGTACGGCACATCAGATAGTACCGCACATCGGATAGTACGGTACGTCCATCAGATAGCATGGCACGTCAGATAGCGCAGCACGTCGGATAGTGTGGCACGTCGGATAACGCGACACGTCGGATAGTACAGCACGTCGGATAACCAAAACTCTACTATAATTGGAAAAGGCAAGAGAGGGGTAAACAAAGCAGCCAGGAAACACCTACAAGGAGATTGTGACAAATGGATCTCCCTTCTTGCTAGACCAAGCATGGGCCAACTTGGGCTTAAGCGGCGGAGGGGGAAAAGGAAGGGGCCTGAGGCTGTGAGGAATGGTGGGAGTCGCAGTCCGAAACACCTGCAGGGAGGGCCCAAGTTGGCCCATGCCTGTGCAATCTCCAAAGCATCCTCAACTCTACCAGCCCATGACACCCCTTGCCTCTGCAGCTCTAGGTATCCTTCTGGTTACTTGGTGGGCGCAGATGGCTCCCTCTCCGGCCGCGGATCGTGACCCAGGCCTGGCCCCATTGGCCTCCGTCCCTCCGCATCAAAGGACTCCCAACGAACTGCTGGTCAAACAGGTTCTATTCCGGCCTCCGTTGCTGCAGCGACCAGGGATTCCGGGTGGCCGCAGGAACTGGTAGGCTGTTAGGAATTGTGGGAGTTGCAGTCCAAACACCTGGAGGGTCAAAGTTTGCCCATGCCTGCTCTAACCACTTCAGGAACCTAACAGCCTTCCGGAACATTAGGCATGTGCAAAAAAATCGGAAAGCGTCGTAAGTCGGATCATTTTCGTACAATTAGTATTTACGACGCTATTTACGAAGCGTGGGAATCTCCCTCTAACCCTAATATATATATATATATATATATATATATATATATATATATATATAGTGTGTGTATATATAATATATATAATAATAAAACCCTAATATATAATATAAAATATTAATAATTTTAAAAATAGACAATAAATAAAATATAATATATATAGGATATAAGTACAGTCTTGCTTATCCAACTTTCGCCTTTTAGTAGTCAGTGTTTTTGTAGGCAATGTTTTCAATGCATTGCGATGTTTTGGTGCTAAATTCGTAAATTCAGTAATTACTACATAATGTTACCATGTATTTAACTTCTTTTTCTGTCGATTTGTTGCAAAACATGATGTTTTGCTGCTTAATTGGTAAAATCATAATGTAATTTGACATTTAATAGGCTTTTTATTAATCCAACATTTTCGCTTATCCAACGTTCTGTCGGCCCCTTTATATTGGATAAGTAAGATTCTACTGTGTATATATACACACACATACATAAAATGAAGCCCTAATATAAAATATAATATAATAATAATTTTATTTCTAACCCACCTCTGCTTGTGGCTCGAGGTGTGTTACAGAATAATGAAAACACATAAACATTGTAAAAAAAAATACCACAAATACACGTATTAAAAATGTAATTCTACAGAAGATGTGTATTAAAACGTATTTCTATAAAAACTACATATTGAAATCCACAAAACAGAGACTAAAACAATTATGAGTTTGAAATTAATGCTTAAAATTTGGCTGGGTATGGGGCAAATGTTAAGGAACTATAATAGAAAAAATGCACAATATGAATGATATAGAATTAGTCCGGGGCTGTGGCGCAGACGGGAGAGCAATGAGTCACTGACCAGGAGGTCATAAGTTTGAGGCCCGCTCGGAGCTATGTTTGTTTGTCTTTGTCCTGTGTTAAAAAGGCATTGAATGTTTGCCTAATATGTGTAATGTGATCCGCCCTGAGTCCCCCTCGGGGTGAGAAAGAAGGGCGGAATATAAATGATGTAAATAAAATACTAAATAAATAAATAATAGAATTACAGAAGCACATCCACACCATAATATATATAGGCATATATATTAATATGTTTATGTATGTACAGTAGAGTCTCACTTGTCCAACATTCGCTTATCCAACGTTCTGTATTATCCAACGCATTTTTGTAGTCAATGTTTTCAATACATCGTGATATTTTGGTGCTAAATTCATAAATACAGTAATTACTACATAGCATTACTGCACATTGAACTACTTTTTCTGTCAAATTTGTTGTATAACATGATGTTTTGGTGCTTAATTTGTAAAATCATAACCTAATTTGATGATTAATAGACTTTTTCTTGATCCCTCCTTATTATCCAACATATTCGCTTATCCAATGTTCTGCCAGCCTGTTTATGTTGGATAAGTGAGACTCTACTGTATATAGAGAGAGTGAGAAAGAGAGGCAGTTTGATATAACCACTAACCAGACCAGGCTGTGGCACAGCTGGTTAAAAGCCAGCTGCAAGACATCACTACTGACCGAGAGGTCATGAGTTTGAAGCCAGCCTGGGTTGGAGTGAGCTCTCGACCATTAAGAGCCTAGCTTGCTGTTGCCCTATGCAGCCCGAAAAACAGTTGCATCTGTCGAGTAGGAAATTTATAATAATAATAATAATTTTATTTTTGTACCCCGCCACCATCTCCCCAGAGGGACTCGGGGCGGCTTACAGATATAAAACCAGCATACAGTATACGGTTTTACAGAAACACACAAGTACAGTAGAGTCTCACTTATCCAACACTCGCTTATCCAACGTTCTGGATTATCCAACGCATTTTTGTAGTCAATGTTTTCAATATATCATGATATTTTGGTGCTAAATTCGTAAATACAGTAATTACCACATAGCATTACTGCGCATTGAACTACTTTTTCTGCCAGATTTGTTGTATAACATGATGTTTTGGTGCTTAATTTGTAAAATCATAACCTAATTTGATGTTTAATAGGCTTTTTCCTTGATCCCTCCTTATTATCCAACATATTGGCTTGTCCAATGTTCTGCCGGCCTGTTTATGTTGGATAAGTGAGACTCTACTGTATATAGAGAGAGTGAGAAAGAGAGAGTTTGATATAACCACTAACCAGACCAGGCTGTGGCACAGCTGGTTAAAAGCCAGCTGCAAGACATCACTACTGACCGAGAGGTCATGAGTTCGAAGCCAGCCTGGGTCGGAGTGAGTGCCTGACCATTAATAGCCTAGCTTACTGTTGCCCTATGCAGCCCGAAAAACAGTTGCATCTGTCGAGTAGGAAATTTATAATAATAATAATAATAATTTTATTTTTGTACCCCGCCACCATCTCCCCAGAGGGACTTGGGGCGGCTTACAGATATAAAACCAGCATACAGTATACGGTTTTACAGAAACACACAAGTAAATTTAAAAGGCATTAAAAATCACAATCATTATAAAACACATGAAAAACACAGCAATAAAAACATAAAATGAGCTGGGCAAAGTGCACTGAGTGGAACTTGTAAACAAGAAGGAAGATTAAGGTGCTACAACGTCATGGGAAGAGCCTTAAACTGGGGTGAGCACTGAGGCTATGTCAAGGAGTTAACCAACAAATTTAGGTACTGTTTTATGAGGGGAGGCTAATTAAAATAATTTACGACACCATAAAAATTTCCAGCAGCGTGCAGAAAGGAATGAGGAAGTACTACCATCAAGGACTCGGCGTCTCAAGTGGACGGTGAAGCAGCAGCTCCCCCTGTGGCTGGAATCGAGCATACCCTCATAAGGCTGGAAAATGTTATATAGACAGACATACCGGGGCAATGTATGTCGTATGTCTAATGGCAGTGGATGTTGGCCCTGCATGTGTGCATTGTGATCCGCCCTGAGTCCCCTTCGGGGTGAGAAAGAAGGGCGGGATATAAATACTGTCAATAAATAAATACACAAAGCCAGGAATGAAAGTTGTGTTACAGAGTGTTATTCCTACCACTGCATCTTGAACAATCGGTAGACCACTTTTTGGCCGGTCTCTCTTTGCATCGAGTGGCGCTCAAACGGCAGCCTCCTCCTTCCGTAGTAATTTAATTATGAATAAATAAAACAGATGACGGTGGCAGAGTGCTTGGGCCGCTCTAAGTGCCCGGTTGGCGCCGAGTCCGTTGCTGCTGCTGCTGCATTGGCAAGGGAATCATCGCAATAAGACAACGTGGCCGCGGGCCAAGACACCAAAGGACACTCTGTCCAAAGGAAAGGCTGGCTGTGTCGTAAGGAAAGCCAAGCAACGGCAAGGAAGGCGCAAGCTGGCTTGAAAGTGTTATTTCCTGTTTCATTGTGCGGTCTTGGAAACTTAGAAACTAGTCCTTCGACTCCAGAAACTTCGTTTTGGTGGCACAAATTACTATATATACTCGAGTGTAAGCTGACCTGAATATAAACCAAGGCACCTAATTTTACCACAAAAAAACTTGGAAAACATTGACTCAGGTATAAGCTGAGAGTGGTAAATTTCAGAAATAAAAATAGATACCAATAAAATTACAGTAGGTTAAATGTTTTTGAATATTTACATAACACTACAGTAGAGTCTCACTTATCCAAGCTAAACGGGCCGGCAGAAGCTTGGATAAGCGAATATCTTGGATAATAAGGAGGGATTAAGAAAAAGCCTATTAAACATCAAATTAGGTTATGATTTTACAAATTAAGCACCAAAACATCATGTTATACAACAAATTTGACAGAATAAGTAGTTAAATACGCAGTAATGTTATGTTGTAATCACTGTATTTACGAATTTAGCACCAAAATATCACGATATATTGAAAACATTGACTACAAAAATGGCTTGGATAATCCAGAGGCTTGGATAAGCGAGACTTGGATTAGTGAGACTCTACTGTATAATTTAAGATGTCCAACTGTGATTAAATCATTACTCTCGCCTTCTTCAATGTAAATGTGCTTACGTATCCTTTTAATAATAATAGAGTAAAATAATAAATGCAATAATAGAGTAAAATAATAAATGCAATAATAGAGTAAAATAATAAATGTAATATCAATAAGATCAGAGTGAAATAATAAATGTATTAATAATAATTAAAACTATAGTAAAGTGAATGTAATAGTAACAATAATAATAGATCAAAATAATAAATGTAATAATAATAATGAAGAGTAAAATAACAAATGTAATACAGTAGAGTCTCACTTATCCAAGCTAAACGGGCCAGCAGAACGTTGGATAAGCGAATATGTTGGATAATAAGGAGATTAAGGAGAAGCCTATTAAACACCAAATTAGGTTATGACTTTACAAATTAAGCACCAAAACGTCATGTTATACAACAAATTTGACAGAAAAAGTAGTTCAATACATGGTAATGCTATGCAGTAATTACTGTATTTACAAATTTAGTACCAAAATATAATGATGTATTGAAAACATTGTCAACAAAAATGCATTGGATAATCCAGAACGTTGGATAAGCGAGTGTTGGATAAGTGAGACTCTACTGTATTAATAATAAAATTAGAGTAAAATGAATGTAATAGTAACCATAATAATAGATCAAAATAATAAGTGTAATAATAATAATGAAGAGTAAAATAACAAATGTAACAACACCAATAATAATAGAGACAAATAATAAGTGTACTATATATAGTCAAGTGTAAGCTGACCTGAATATAAGCCAACCAGGACCCTCACCCGATTATAAGCCAAGGCGGACTTTTTCAGCCCTAAAAAAGGGCTGAAAATTTGGGCTTATACTCGAGTATATACAGTATGTTCCAAATTAAGTGTCTCATAAGCAAGCGAAATACAACAGAGTCCTCTCACAGCAAAACCATCCTTCAGTCCGTCTATCAGCAGCGTCCAGTTGCCAGCATCTGACCTTATCTACACACTGTTTAGTAAACTCATGCGTTCAGTTTTTCATCCAAAATATCCAGAGGCTTTAATCTTCACTGTTGCAGTATATACAAATGGACAATCAGGATTCGCAGATCCAGTTGTCCTTGCAGACAATCAGATCCCCAGAGAGTCACATACAGGAGAGACAGACAGGGCCGGCCCTAGGTAATTTTCAAGTGTAGGCGAACAGAATTTTGGAAAAAAAAAACCAAAACCAATCACTGAAAAATAAAAGCGTTGGATAATAAGGAGGGATTAAGGAAAAGTCTATTAAACATCAAATTACATTAAGATTTTACAAATTAAGCACCAAAACATCATGTTTTGCAACAAATCAACAGAAAAAGCAGTTCAATACATGGTAATGTAGAAATTACTATATTTGTGAATTTAGCACCAAACATTGAACTGGGATATAGGGCAGTGTGGACTTAGATAACCCAGTTCAAAGCAGATATTGTGAGTTATTCTGCCTTGATATTCTGGGTTATATGGCTGTGTGGAAGAGCCCTGAAGGTCCTCCCACACAGACATATAACCCAGAATATCAAGGCAGATAATTAAAAGGCAACCGAAAGGGAATTTAGCCACTGGTATAAAAAAAAAATCTCTAAAATCAGGACAATAAATAAAGAACAACACTCTGAAAACAGGGAAAATCCAGACAGGAAACAATCAGGGACAGCTAACACCTTCCAAAAAAAGATTCTCCCAGGCAAGAAGAAGCCAGGCCTTGAAGTCATGGGGTCATTAAATGCTAATCAAGGTGATTAATTACAACACTCACACCTGCTTCAAAGAAGAGTTCTTTCTCCCATCCTGGACCTTCTACAGATATATAAACCCTACTAAACCCCACTTACCTAGCTTCCAAGTTCCCACAGACTTCACAATCTCTGAAGTCCCTGAAGACAGGCCCGCGCAGAGTGAAGGCCGAGCGTGGGCACCAGTAGGCCCAAAGGAGAAGGAGGCGGGGAGTGGCGCCATCCTCCCGGGGGCCTCAACTGCGCCCCCGGGACGATGGCGCCATAGGCAAGTGCCTAATTCGCCTCGCGGTTGGACCGCTCCTGGAGACAGATATTCGCAATGAGTCACTCAGGAGAGAGAAAGATGGAACCTCGCCCATTGGGTTTACAACTTACACCCCTCGCAGGAAAGGAGATTCCACCTGAACCTTAAGAGGAACTCCCTGACTATAAGAAGATCTGTTCAGCAGTGGAACTCTCTGCCTCGGAGTCCAGTGGAAGCTCCTTCCTTGGAGGCTTTTAAACAGGGGCTGGGTGGCCATCCCTCAGGAGGGCTTTGATTGTGCCTTCCCTGCATGAAGGCAGAATTTATTTATTTATTTATTTATTTACAGTATTTACAATCCGCCCTTCTTTCTCACCCCGAAGGGTCTCAGGGCGGATCACATTATGTACATATAGGGCAAACAATCAATGCCCATAAACACATCGAACCAAGACAGAGACAGACAGATGCAGAGGCAATTTAACCTTCTCCTGAGGGGATGTTTGATTCTGGCCACCGGGGGGAGCAGCTGCTTCATCATCCACTCTGACGGCACTTCCTCATTCCAACGTTGTAAATTAGTTAAACTTGCCTCCCCACTTTTATAAGTGGTACCTTATTTCCTACTTGATAGATGCAACTATCTTTCGGGTTGCTAGGTCAGCAACGAGCAGGGGCTATATTTTATTTTTAATTGACGGGTGCTCACAGGCTGGCCTCGAACTCATGACCTCATAGTCAGAGTGATATATTGCAGCAGCTGTTTACCAGCCTGCGCCACAGCCCGCAAGAGGGTTGGACTAGATAACCTATGTGATCTCTTCCAACGTCATGATTTTATGAGTGGAAAGGCAACACAGAAGAGGTAAAGACACAGTGCAGGAATACCTGGCTAATCCAAATGAATTCAAGCCTCTAAATCCAGACAAATTCTATCCAAGGAACAAGCAGAAATAATTTCAGAACTGCTGACAACTGAAGAACAGAAGAAGATCCAGCAGAATAAAGAACGGGGCAGAAAGACAACCAAAGCAATGGCCATCCAGTCGGCCTGACATCCGTTCCAGGAAAAATTCTGGAGCAGATGATTAAACAGACCATCTGCGAGAACTTAGACGTCAACATGGGTTCCTCAAAAATGAATCATGCAGACTAATCTTATCTCTTTTCTCTGGACTCCCTTGCTCAAGAAGATCTTGCTAAATCCACGGGGTCAGCCTAAGTCAACAAGCATGAGCATAATAAATAAATGCACACTCATACCTCAGATGTTCAGGGCGAGAGGTATGCTGGGAGCAATCCCAAAAGGCCTGGAAATATTGTCAAGGACAGGATCACAAGGAGACCAGTACAAATGAATTAGCATCTGGGTCAATGATGGCCCGAAAATTCCAATTGGTAAAACCCGGCACATGGTGAAACCATAATACCAAGAACCACAATAGCTGCTGCTGCTGTTACATTATAATGACACTGACCAATACACATTGTGGTGCCTCCAATGTGAGCCCTGTTTCTTGGTCTATTTGACAACGAAAGATTCCAAGAATGGAACAAGTTTCCCCCATCAACAATAGTTTTTGGGATACAGAACAACACATGCCATCTACCATGATAACCATATCTAAGAAACTAGTTCTGGTGCAATGTCTGAATCAGCCCCAACTAACCATGTAGTAGTACAATGATGGGCAACCTTTTGCACTTGGTGTGTCAAAATTCACCAAAAAACCTAGCATGACTTAGGTGGTGTGTCACTTTGAGAAAAAAAACCCATAATTTCACAATATATATAGTTTAAATAACAAAAATATATAATTGTAATATATAACTGTATTTAATAAATCAAAAACTATTTACTACCATTATTTCCATGTACAATTTCCACGCTGACTTCTCTCTATTGTAGTTTCAATGTAGTCATGAATAATGAATAATATAATAGTAATAATATAATAATATACTACAATAAAAATAGAATAATAATAGAATGATATATATATATATATGTATGTATGTATGTATGTATGTATGTATGTATGTATGTAATGTGCATAATTCCCATGGAGTAAGCAACAAAACCACTGGACCAAATCACACCAAATTTGGCCACAAAGGACATTAGCCATCCAATCAATCTGCATGCGACACCAAAAATGGCTAGGCATGTCAGTGCTGACACGAGTGTCACAGGTTGGCCATCACTGTAGTAGTTGTTGTTGTTGTTGTTGTGTGTGTGTCTCACTGCAGTGCATCCCATCCATGTTCTCATGCTCAGCCTCTCGGCTCCAAACTTGAATAGCTATCATGGTTTCCTTCTCTAAAGGGACATACATAGCCCAAGTCTTAATAGTAAATAATAATTTTAACAGCGTTGTTGTATGTCTTTCGGGCTGTGTGGCCATGTTCCAGAAGTATTCTCTCCTGACGTTTCGCCCACATCTATGGCAGGCATCCTCAGAGGTTGTGAGGTATGGAGAAACTAAGTAAGGAAAGGAAAGAATATATATCTGTATAGAGTCCAGGGTGTGAAGAGAGTCCTTTGTCACTGGGAAGCCAGCATTAATGTTTCAGTTAATCACCCTAATTAGCATTGGAAAGGTTTTGTCTCTTGCCTGGGGGGCATCCTTTGTTCAGTCATTAGCCGTCCTTGGGGCTCCTCTGCCCTCAGAGTGTTGGTTCCCATCTACTGTTTTGTTTTTGGAGTTTTGTAATACTGGTAGCCAGATTTTGTTCATGTTCATGGTTTCCTCCTTTCTGTTGAAGTTGTCCACATGCTTGTGGATTTCAGTGGCTTCCCTGTGTAGTCTGACATGATAGTTGTTGGAATGGTCCAGCATTTCTGTGTTCTCAAATAATATCCTGTGTCCAGGCTGGTTCATCAAATGCTCTGCTCTGACTGACTTCTCTGGTTGAGTGAGTCTACAGTGTCTTTCATGTTCTTTGACTCTTGTTTGGGAAATGCTGCGTTTGGTGGTCCCTGTGTAGACTTGTCCACAGCTGCATGGTATCCGGTAGACTCCTGCAGAGGAGAGAGGATCCCTCTTGTCTTTCGCTGACCGTAGCATTTGTTGGATTTTCTTTGTGGGTCTGTAGATAGTAATAATTGTAATAATTTTATTTCTTACCCGTCTCTCCTCATGGCTCGAGGCAGGTCACAGAATAATCAAAACACACAAACATATTAAAAGACTTCCACCGATGGCCTTTTCCCAGGCTGCCACATTGCCTTCTTTGCTTGCACCAGTGTTTCTCAACCTGGGGGTCAGGACCCTTGGGGGGGTCGGGGGGGGGGGTCAGAGGGGCCCTCCTCCTGCTGTGACTGGATGCAGGGAGAACTAATTACCATCAATTACCAAACTCCACTAGTATTCAAAGTTGATCATATTGAGCATTCGTGCCAAGTTTGGTCCAGATCCATCATTGTTTGAGTCCACAGTGCTCTCTGGATGTAGGTGAACTACAACTCCCAAACTCAAGGTCAGTGCCCACCAAACCTTTCCAGTATTTCCTGTTGGTCATGGGAGTTCTGTGTGCCAGGTTTGGTTCAACTCCATCATTGGTGGAGTTCAGAATGCTCTTTGATTGTAGGTGAACTATAAATCCCAGCAACTACGATGCCCAAATGGCAAAATCATTAACCCCCAACCCCACCTGTGTTCACATTTGGGCATAGTGAGTATTCGTGCCAAGTTTGGTCCAGATCCATCATTGTTTGAGTCCGCAGTGTTCTCTGGATGTAGATGAACTACAACTTCCAAACTCAGGGTCAATGCCCAAAAAGCCCTTCCAACAGTCCATCATGGGAGTTCTGTGTGCCAAGTTTGGTTCAGTTCCATGCTTGGTGGAGTTCAGAATGCTCTTTGGTTGTAGGTGAACTATAAATCCCACCAACTGCAACTCCCAAATGTCAAAGTCTATTTTCCCCAAACTCCGTCAGTGTTCCCATTTGGGCATTTTGGGTACTGATGCCAAATTTGGTCCAGATCCATCATTGTTTGGAGTCTGGATGTAGGTGAACGACAACTCCCAAACTCAAAGGCCAAATGCCCACCAAACCTTTCCAGTATTTCCTGTTGGTTGTGGGAGTTCTGTGTGCCAAGTTTGGTTCAACTCCATCCTTGGTGGAGTTCAGAATGCTCTCTGGTTGTAGGTGAACTATACATCTCAGCAACTTCAACTCCCCAACGAGACAATCAACCCCTCCAACCCCACCAGTATTCAAATTTGGGTGTATCGGGTAGTTGTGCCAAATTTGGTGCACTGATTGGAAATACATTCTGCATATGTAGTATTGACATTACGATTCGTAACAGGAGCAAAATGACAGTGATGAAGAAGCAACGAAAACAATGTTGCAGTTGGGGGTCACCAGGGCCATAGCCAGAAAAAAAATTCGGGAGGGGTTTTGAAAATTTCAGGGGGGGTTGAACCCCTAGCACACACCTCTCCCCGCTACAAATCTGTCAATATCTGCTTGAAATAGTGCCTGGAGGGAATCTTAATGTTTTGCGTCTCATAGACTTAGCATGGGGATTTGGTTAACCAGTTAAAATTCATGAGTAAACCAGGTTTTTTTTATAACCTGAAAATTTCGGGGGGGGGGGGTTTGAACCCCTAAAACCACCCCCTCGCTACAGGCCTGGGGGTCACCACCACATGAGGAACCATATTAAGGGGTCGTGGCGTTAGAAAGATGGAGAACCTGTGGCTTACACTATGTCACACGGTTTTTGCTCCTGGTTATAAATGTCATTTCCTAATTAGTTCTATCATTTAAAACATGGAAGAAGTTAAACTGCAAAAAACATCCAGCTATAGCACATTTCGCTCAAGTGTTTCATTGCATATCTCAACCGATTCAACCTACTTCGTGGCACAAAAACAAAGTTTCTGGAGCAGAACAACGACTTCCAAAGTAAGGACGGCAGGAAATAATACAGTAGAGTCTCACTTATCCAAGCTAAACGGGCCAGCAGAAGCTTGGATAAGCAAATATCTTGGATAATAAGGAGGGACTAAGGAAAAGCCTATTAAATATCAAATTAGGTTATGATTTTACAAATTATGCACCAAAACTTCATGTTATACAACAAATTTGACAGAAAAAGTAGTTCAATACGCAGTAATGTTATGTTGTAATTACTGTATTTACGAATTTAGCACCAAAATATCATGACATATTGAAAACATTGACTACAAAAATGGCTTGGATAATCCAGAAGCTTGGATAAGCGAGGCGTGGATAAGTGAGACTCTACTGTACTTTCAAACCAGGAACAGGAAATTTTTCGAATCTGATTACATTGTTTAATTGCCCAGCTTATTATGGATTGATGATGATAAATGGAAGCTCTTATGTGTGCCCGCAATCCAGAGTCACCTGCAGAACAATAACATGCCACTCAGGTTTGCAGAACAAAAAATACAGGAACTTTAGTGATTTCAAGGGATCAAAAACAGTAGTGTTTACTGTCGGCGTGGAGGTCAGGGTGCGTACTGGGTGGGTTTCTTCAAACTCCATTGATCATCCATCCAGCACCCTGATGAACTGGTTGCAATCATCTGCCACACCAATTCCTCTGTTCAATGTCAGACTCAAACACATCTGTAGTCTGAAGTCCAAACATTTATTCAATATCTATAATACATATTTACAAAGCACAGCAAAAGCCATCGCTCTGAGCTGGCATTCTTCTATAGCCTCTTGCCTCGGCAAGCACCAGCTCAACACACAGAGATAAGAAAACACATTCCTCAGTCCGAAGAAAGTTCCCGGTCTCCAAATCATGCCTGATAGGTCATAGCAGTCACAACAGGCTGTCAGTCAAAACTAGCCTGCTGTTAACTGTTTCACTGCTGAAACACACACTCTTGCCTAACAGCAGAAAACACTTGATTTACATTTCATACGCATACAACCATAATCCAACATTTACAATGGTCCCTCTGATCACTTACAGAAGTCTAGAGTCATGAACAGTCCTTTCTCAGTCCAAAAATATGCTTCAGAGAAGAATATAAACCTGGTTCTTCTCCTTCTTTTCTCAGCAGCAAACAGGCCTCAAAAATAGCAAGGCCTCTCTGAGTACACACTGCTCTCTACACCAGCAGTACTCTGTCAGAACTGAAAAACTTGTCCAAACTGGTTCTGCAGCAGCAGAACAGAAACAGTATCAAATCAATTCCCAGGTCTTTGCAAGCTCAGCCAATTGGCTTCATGCACTTCATTTTCCAGTTAACACGCACACACAGCCTTTGCAAACCATGCCACAGCTCAACTCCAGCTCCACATCTGGATGCACAGTCATGCTCTCTTCCCCAGAATTAATATGTCAAAAACATGTCTCAACCTTAGGAACAATATGTCCTCGGTCCTGGTGACTTTTCCCCCCAGGAGAAGCATTAATGAGGCAGAAAAAGTCAACCACACAGTTCCTGTTATGGACAAACCTTTGCCGGAAAAGCACCCTCGCAGTTAAAAATATGCAAACTTTTCTTTCCGGCCTCAGTAACCCTCTATGCATTTAGTTGAGCCTCTTTGCTGCAATTTAGATCTGTTTGGTTTGTGTTCACAATTCGAAGCCACGGGTCGGGGTGAGCTCCCACTGTTAGCCCCAGCTCCTGCCAACCTAGCAGTTCGAAAACATGCAAATGTGAGTAGATCACTAGGTACTGCTTCGGCGGAAAGGTAATAAAGGCGCCCAAGCAGCCATGCGGGCAACACAACCAGGAGGTGACTGTCAGGACCCAGGCTGCAGAGCACCAATAACCATGCGCAGAGACCAGAATCTATCTAATATCTTTATTATAGAAATATATAAAGTCAATAAAAACAAGTGAAGAATATAGTTCAGAAGCAGACCTTTCAGATGAGGTCAAATATAGTCCAGAAATGTATTGTCCAATATAAGATATTAAAGTTCAAAGTTATAATCCACTTGACCGAAACACACACCTTGCCGAGCAAAGTGTGGGGAAATGACAGGGTCCTTAAGGTCCAAAGTAGCTTGACAACAAGGCTGGAAAATAGACTTGATTCTTGGCTAGATCAAAACTTGAAACGAGGCAAACATGAAACATGAACTGAGTCCAAAGAAGTCCGTGAAACAAGGCAAGGCTGGAAACTTGATCCGTGAAACAAGGCAAGGCTGGAAACTCGATCCGGGAAACAAGGAACTGGGGTACGAAGTCCACACACAATCTCTCTCCTCAAGCTGAACAAATTGACTCCGCAAGGTTCCTCTTGCGGCAAAACCCCTATATAGGGTCTTGTTTTCCCGCCAACAGAACACTTTCCCTGGAGAACAAGAAGCGAAACCCAACTGTGTCCAGATGCATGACTCCTTAGAATTTCCCAAGGGAAGCAGACCTAATCAGCTAGTTGTTTGGCTGCGATTCTGAGGCTCCGGCGATTCGCCTCCCTCGCTCCTCTATCTCTATTATAATTGTCCTTTCGGGAAAACGGGGGAGAATTCTGCCCAAGGCTTGTTTGGCTGACTTCTTGAGGGCAAACATCCTCCAGGTGCAGGGGCTCCGATTCTGGCTGAACCGGTGGAAATCCCATGTTTTCCTCCTCGTCTGCCACAATAGTACTAGGAACGGGACTACAAGGCCCATGAGACATCACAGTGTCCAAGGATAAAGGACTCCTTGGCTTGGAAATGGAACAAGAGCACCTCCCCATGGCTTGAGTTGAGCACCAACCGCCTCCAGAAAGCCGGAAATGAAAGGAGAAGCCTTTACCTTTGCCCTGTGTATTTGTATCTCACTGTTATTCCACTGCATTAAGGGCAATGAATATTTGCCTTTCTGTGTATGTTGTAATCTGCTCTGAGTCCCCTCAAGGAGATAGAGTGGAATATAAATATGGCAGAATATGTAAAGCAAAGTGAAGAACCTGCTTTGATTGAAGTCAAAAATCAGAAACTCCTCAAAGCACAGCAGACAAAAAACCAGTACAAGAAAACCGCACTACAAACTAGAGCTGACAGCTGGCACAACCAAGCATGGCATGGAAAGTTCCTTGACAAAATTGAAGGAAAAGCTGATAAGGAGAAGACCTGGCTCTGGCTCACGAATGGGACCCTGAAGAAGGAAGGAGACAGAAGGCCTGATCCTTGCAGCCCAGGAGCAAGACATCAGGACAAAGGCAATTCAGGCCAAGATCAAAAAATCAGCTGATGACCCAAAATGCAGACTGTGCAAGGAAACTGATGAAACCATTGATCATATCCTCAGCTGCTGTAAGAAAATTGCACAGACAGACTACAAACAGAGGCAAAACTATGTGGCCCAAATGATTCACTGGAATTATTATTATTATTATTATTATTATTATTATTATTTTATTATGACACAGCAAACAAGGTAGATATGCTGGATTTCATATCACAAAATCACAAGTCGAACACTTCCCAAGTGTCTAGGACTGTGTGATGTATTTTCGGATGATGAGCGCAGATCCCAGTCGGGTGGCCTTTTGCAGTTGGCTGAGTTTTTCCTGTTGTTTTTCGTCAATGCGACTGTCACCTGGGATGGCGGCATCAATGATCCAAACCTTTTTCTTTTCCACAACTGTGATGTCTGGTGTGTTGTGTTCCTGAACTTTGTCAGTCTGGATTCGGAAGTCCCACAGTATCTTTGCGTGCTCATTTTCCAAGACTTTTGCAGGTTTGTGATCCCACCAGTTCTTTGCTGCTGGGAGGTGGTACTTGAGGCATAAGTTCCAATGGATCATTTGGGCGACAGAGTTGTGCCTCTGTTTGTAGTCTGTCTGTGCAATTTTCTTACAGCAGCTGAGGATATGATCAATGGTTATTATGATGATGATTATGATTATGATTATTATTATTATTATTATTATTATTATGTATTTCACCCCATGAGTTACACCAAAGCAAAAAAACAAAAAAACAAAAAACAAAAAAAAAACAGTCCTCCTGTAATAATAACTGGGAATGGTTCACTGTCCAGCCCCGGACTGAGACTGAAGTCCAGCTCTGCTGCTGCTGCTCTTCTTGGAAGCAGACCTTGATCCGTCCAGCACATGGCCTTGGACCAAAGCACAGCGTCCATCTGTCCCCTTGAGCCACGAGGCTAATTGGGCGCATGGCATTAATGAGCTTAGCTCTGGGGCTATAAAGCCACAGGTGTGACTGGGATCAGGGTCGTAGCAGACGTTGGGAGGGGGCGGGAGAGTCGTGGCCCAAACAAACACAGGCCGGGCATAATCCCTCCGAAGAGAAGCCAGAGAGGAGACATGAGAAGAGCCAGGTGTAAATATTTAAAGGGTTGCCCTATTATTTATTTACATCTACTTACAGTACTTATACCCCGCCCTTCTCGCCTCGAAGGGCACTCGGCACGACTTACAGAACACACATACGGCAAACACTCAATGCCGATTATACAATTAACAAGGACAGACAACACAAACAGAGGGAAAGGCAGTTTTTTTCCCCATCTTATTTATAGAAATAAATAAATAGAAGCTTTACCACAGGTTCTGAGTCAAGATAAGCCCTGCAGTATAATAAAGCGTCACTCAGACTTGTGTAACAAGTAACAGTATCTTTACTTCAGTTCAAAAGATCAAACAGGGCAACAATATATATATTTACTAGCTGTGCCCGGCCACGCATTGCTGTGGCGAAGTCTGGTGGTATGGGAAATAAAGTATTGAGGAATTGGTGGTAGTTAAGGTCAAGGGTAAAGGTTTTTCCCTGATATTAAGTTCAGTCGTGTCTGACTGTGGGGGTTGGTGGTCATGTCCATTTCTAAGGCAAAGAGCCGGCGTTGTCCGTAGACTCCTCCAAGGTCATGTGGCATGACTGCATGGAGCGCTGTTACCTTCCCGCCAGAGCAGTACCTATTCATCTACTCTCATTTGCATATTTTTGAACTTCAGGGTTGGCAGAAGGTGGGGCTAATAGTGGGGTATTTAGTCTATATTGTGGAAGTGGAAGAGGTCTAAGTGAGGTCTAACTCTGCCTGTCCCCTGGGCTGAGTGGGTTGCTAGGAGACTAAGTGGGTGGAGCTTAGCTTTCTAACTAGCAGCAATTGGATAAAAACAATTATTCATCTCCCTCTGATTAGGACTTTATTTTTCTTTTCTTTTTGTTGTATCAACCTAGAGGCATGGATGATGGGTTGTGTTGTCAATTTTCAAGGTTGTGGGGTGTTTAGTTTTGTTGTTTTGTCCGCTGCCGTGATTCCATCACTCTTTTATATATAGAGATATTTCTGAATTCATACAGAGAATATAGGGAGTAAATAACCCATTTAAATGCTCTTTAAATATGCCTCATTTGCCTTAATTGGGGTTATTTGCAGATTGGATCAGCCAGCCTTCTGTTCTTTTGTCCAAATCAAGGATACAGATAACGATTAGCCCTGAAAGGCTCTGAAAGGGCTCCCTTTATGACGTCCCCCCACCCTCTGCCTTGGTCAAGCCTGGCCAGGCCCTGCGTCCAGGTAAGGGAAAAGCTGGACGATGCCTCGAGGATATAGGGTTGCCAAGGTGGTCAACCCAAATTCTGCCAGAAATGGTGTTGGATGGGACTCTCTTGCCATGAGGAAAGCCATCTTCAAATACTCGAAGGGATGCCACGTACAAGAGAGAGAGCTGGCTCGTTTTCTGCTGCTCTGGAGGCAATCATTATCATCATCATCTTGACAAAATTGAAGGAAAAGCTGACAAGGAGAAGACCTGGCTGTGGCTCACAAATGGGACCCTGAAGAAGGAGACAGAAGGCCTGATCCTTGCAGCCCAGGAGCAAGACATCAGGACAAATGCAATTCAGGCCAAGATTGAAAAATCAGCTGATGACCCAAAGTGCAGACTGTGCAAGGAAACCGACGAAACCATTGATCATATCCTCAGCTGCTGTAAGAAAATTGCACAGACAGACTACAAACAGAGGCACAACTCTGTGGCCCAAATGATCCATTGGAACTTATGCCTCAAGTACCACCTCCCTGCAGTAAAGAACTGGTGGGATCACAAACCTGGAAAAGTATTAGAGAATGAGCACGCAAAGATACTGTGGGACTTCCGAATCCAGACTGACAAAGTTCTGGAACACAACACACCAGACATCACAGTTGTGGAAAAGAAAAAGGTTTGGATCATTGATGTCGCCATCCCAGGTGACAGTCGCATTGACGAAAAACAACAGGAAAAACTCAGCCGCTATCAGGACCTCAAGATTGAACTTCAAAGACTCTGGCAGAAACCAGTGCAGGTGGTCCCGGTGGTGATGGGCACACTGGGTGCCGTGCCAAAAGATCTCAGCCGGCATTTGGAAACAATAGACATTGACAAAATCACGATCTGCCACCAGCAAAAGGCCACCCAACTGGGATCTGCACGCATCATCCGAAAATACATCACACAGTCCTAGACACTTGGGAAGTGTTCGACTTGTGATTTTGTGAAACGAAATCCAGCATATCTATCTTGTTTGCTGTGTCATACAATAATAATAATAATAATAATAATAATAATAATAATAATATAATACATCACACAGTCCTAGACACTTGGGAAGTGTTCGACTTGTGATTTTGTGATACGAAATCCAGCATGTCTGTCTTGTTTGCTGTGTCATAATAAAATAATAATAATAATAATAATAATAATAATACATCACACAGTCCTAGACACTTGGGAAGTGTTTGACTTGTGGTTTTGTGATACGAAATCCAGCATGTCTGTCTTGTTTGCTGTGTCATAATAAAATAATAATAATAATAATAATAATAATAATAATACATCACACAGTCCTAGACACTTGGGAAGTGTTCGACTTGTGATTTTGTGATACGAAATCCAGCATGTCTATCTTGTTTGCTGTGTCATAATAAAATAATAATAATAATAATAATAATAATAATAATAATAATAATAATAATACATCACACAGTCCTAGACACTTGGGAAGTGTTTGACTTGTGGTTTTGTGATATATCCAGCATATCTATCTTGTTTGCTGTGTCATACAATAATAATAATAATAATAATAATAATAATAATATAATACATCACACAGTCCTAGACACTTGGAAAGTGTTCGACTTGTGATTTTGTGATACGAAATCCAGCATATCTATCTTGTTTGCTGTGTCATACAATAATAATAATAATAATAATAATAATACATCACACAGTCCTAGACACTTGGAAAGTGTTCGACTTGTGATTTTGTGATACGAAATCCAGCATATCTATTTTGCTTGCTGTGTAATAAAATAATAATAATAATCCTATACACACTGTGATACGAAATCCAGCATATCTATCTTGTTTGCTGTGTCATAAAATAATAATAATAATAATAATAATAATAATAATAATAATAATAGAACCATACAACCCTAGAGTTGGAAGGGACCCCTAAAGGCCATCCAGTCCAAGCCCTTTTCTGCCATAAAGGAAGTCAATCTCGCAGTTGTTCCCAACCTATGGGCCGCGAGACCTCAAATAAGGTCCACGAAACATGCGGGGGAAATCAGGTCTAGATAATTAAATATGGTTTTCTGTGGGTGAGGAGACAGCAACCACTTGCTGGCATATGTTCTGTATCGGAAACTAGAGCTGATGTGGTCTATCCAATGCCATTTTGTGAATCAACACCTCAAAGAACCAAACCGAATCTAAAGTTGATCAAAAACTGATTTGTAACCTTTTTGGTACTAATGTTGGAGAGTGGCCCCTGGTCAAAGTGGTCCCTGGAAAATAAAAAAAAGTTGGAAACCACTGCACTATCAGAACCCTCCTGACAGATGACCATCCAGCCCCTGCTTAATAAATAATCTATATATATAAGAGAGTGATGGCATCACGGCAACCCACAAAACAACAAAACTACAGGCCCCCCAACCTCGAAATTTGACGACACAACCCATCATCCATGGCTCTAGGTTGATACAACAAAAAGAAAAGAAAAATGAAGTCCTAATTAGAGAGAGAGGAATAATTGCTTTTATCCAATTGCTGCCAGTTAGAAGGCTAAGCTCCTCCAACTTGGTCTCCTAGCAACCCAATAAAAAATAATTAAAAACACTAAAAAATTAATACAATAAAATACCATAATAACAAAAAAATAACTAAAAATTATACAAGAAAATAATAAAATATAATAAATAAAAAGATAACTTACAATTAAATTAATTAAAAAATATAAATAGCGTCACTAAAAATTACACAACAATTTTTAACCAATACCACCACCACTTTGGCACAGCAACGCGTGGCCGGGCACAGCTAGTAATAATAATAATAATAATAATCCTGTAGAATCATAGAGTCAGAAGAAACCAATTCCCTTTCATAGAGTTGGAAGAGATCCTAAAGGCCATCCAAACCAACCTTTTTTTTTTTTTTTGCCAGACACCATCCAAGTCCTCCTGACAGATGGCCATCCAGCCTCTGCCTAATAATAATAATTTATTTATTATTAAACTTATATACCACTACTCCCAGTTTGGCTCGGAGCGGTTTACAAAAATAGATTAAAACAATACACTTGGCTTTAAAATAACAATAAAAACAATAAAAACAACAATAAAAGCAACAATAAAAACAGACATAGCCCCGAGTTTTTTCATGATAATAATAATAATAGAAGATAGTTGGAAGGCACACAAAATTAATTATAATAATACCATAGTATCTTTGAGTTGGAAGGGACCCCAAGGGCCATCCAGACCCAATACAACCCACTTCTTTCTGCCAGACAGCAAGACACAATCCAAGCCCTCCCAACAGATGGCCATCCCAGCTCTGCTTAATAATATTACAATAATAGAATATAATTGGAAGATATCTATAATTAATAATAATAATAATAATACCATAGAGTCATAGAGTTAGAAGGGACACCCAAAGATCATCCAGTCCAACCCCCTTCCTTCTGCCAGGCAGGAGGACACAATCAAAGCCTTCCCAACAGATGGCCAACCAGGCATTGCTTAATAATAGAACGATAACACATATTTACATATTACTAGTAATACGACACATAATACACAATTGTCATATTATTATACATTATATTATACTATATTATGATACCACAATATACAGTAGAGTCTCACTT
This sequence comes from Anolis carolinensis, assembly GCF_035594765.1. Taxonomy (NCBI): domain Eukaryota; kingdom Metazoa; phylum Chordata; class Lepidosauria; order Squamata; family Anolidae; genus Anolis; species Anolis carolinensis. Next base: position 944,317 of record NC_085844.1, on the reverse strand, counting down.
ATCCAACATAAACGGGCCGGCAGAATGTTGGATAACTGAATATGTTGGATAATAAGGAGAGATTAAGGAGAAGCCTATTAAACACCAAATTAGGTTATGATTTTACAAATGAGGCACCAAAACATCATGTTAGACAACAAATTTGACAGAAAAAGTAGTTCAATACGCAGTAATGTTATGTTGTAATTACTGTATTTACGAATTTAGCACCAAAATATCACGATATATTGAAAACATTGACTACAAAAATGTGTTGGATAATCCAGAACGTTGGATTATCCAGAACGTTGGATAAGTAAGACTCTACTGTAATTGTATATTATAATATCACATAATATACTACTAATATTACTAATTAGTTTTTAGTAATCATTACTAATAATATTGCAGTACAATATATTGTACCCTATCATATTACAGTAGAGTCTCACTTATCCAACATTCGCTTATCCAACGTTCTGGATTATCCAATGCATTTTTGTAGTCAGTTTTCAATATATAGTGATATTTTGCTGATAAATTCATAAATTCATGTTGGATAAGTGAGACTCTACTGTATATAATACACTACCAGTACATTATGTTCTTATTGTACCATGCCATATTTATTATACAGTAGAGTCTCACTTATCCAACATAAACGGGCCGGAAGAAGCTTGGATAAGCCAGTATCTTGGATAATAAGGAGGGATTAAGGAAAAGCCTATTAAACATCAAATTAGGTTATGATTTTAGAAATGAAGCACCAAAACATCATGTTATACAGTAGAGTCTCACTTATCCAACATAAACGGGCCAGCAGAACGTTGGATAAGCGAATATGTTGGATAATAAGGAGAGATTAAGGAAAAGCCTATTAAACATCAAATTAGGTTATGATTTTAGAAATGAAGCACCAAAACTTCATGTTATACAACCAATTTGACAGAAAAAGTAGTTCAATATGAAATAATGTAATTACTATATTTACGAATTTAGCACCAAAATATCACGATGCATTGAAAACATTGACTACAAAAATGCATTGGATAATCCAGAACGTTGGATAAGCGAATGTTGGATAAGTGAGACTCTACCGTATATTATACTATATTATGATACCACAATATACAGTAGAATCTCACTTATCCAACATAAACAGGCCGGCAGAATGTTGGATAAGCGAATATGTTGGATAATAAGGATGGATTAAGGAAGAGCCTATTAAACATCAAATTAGGTTATGATTTTAGAAATGAAGCACCAAAACATCATGTTATACAACCAATTTGACAGAAAAAGTAGTTCAATATGAAATAATGTAATTACTATATTTACGAATTTAGCACCAAAATATCACAATGCATTGAAAACATTGACTACAAAAATGCGTTGGATAATCCAGAACGTTGGATAAGCGAGACTCTACTGTATATAATACACTACCAGTACATTATGCTCTTATTGTACCATGCTATATTTATTATATTACAACGTTATTAATACTGCATGCAATACAGCACTATAGCATTACAATCTTTTTTTATATATATATATTTGTTTTATTTGTTTAAAAACCAGGAGAAACATATACAAAAATTGAATGGATAGTTGTACCCACGAATTTTCCCAATACAGTGAAAGTGGGGGAACATAATGGTAAAGAAAAGTAGGAAAAATAAAAGATAAAAGAGAGAATGAATTAAAAAAAAATACATACATACACACACTTTTGTCGACTTCCGATCTCTTCCATAGAAATTAGGAGTTAAGCTCCAAGTGTTTTTAAAGGAATATGTCTTTCCTTTCTTTAATATGAAATTACCTCCCTACTACCAAGGTTGATTTTTTTCTTTTTTCCCTTTCAATATATATATATATATATATATATATATATATATCCATATATATATAATATTTGGGATTCGACTTTCCTTTTTTCTCTTATTTTAAGTATTCTTTTAAAAGAGTCCAATCTGCTGATTTTTTTTTGGTATGCTTTGATTTCTTTTAAGGCATTGTGTTAGTTTGTCCATATTCCTAATGTCTAATATTTTTAATTTCCAATCCTCCATCCGGGGAACTTCTTTCAATTTCCAATTTCTTGCGTATATTATTCTGGCAGCTGTCACCAAGTAATTGAATAATATGTCTTTACTTATGTCCATTTCAAAATCAGGCATTCCTAGAAGAAAGTATTCTGGTTTCATTTGAAATTTCAAACCTATTATTTCTTGAATTTTTCCATGAATTTTTGTCCAAAATTCTTTTGCATTTTTACATGTCCACCACATATGGAAGAAAGCTTATATTGTAATTATATTACAACGTTATTAATATTGCATGCAATACAGCACTATAGCATTACAATCTTAACCAGAGTTGGAAGGGATCCTTCCCACAACAACACTCACAGACACGTGACCTGTCTCAGCTGCCCAATGCGCCGAGCCACAGGCTGCTGCTGCTGGTGGTGGTGCTGCGCATGCGCGGTGCCTGCATCCCAGTCAGGCGCTCCAGACGGGAAGAGGAGGCCTAGCGCCTCTGCCGGGCGGTGACGTCACCGGCGGCGGCCCCGCCCACCCGGCCTGCACTCCCCCGCCGCCGCGCATGCGCATGGTCCCCTCCTCTTCTCCTCTCCCCCTCCCTTCCAGGCTCTTAAGCGGCTTTGGTCCTAATGTCCGGCCAGGGCTATTTCCAGCCAAAGCGGGGATAATCCCCCCGGACAGAGGGGAAGGGGGGCTCTCCTGGCAAAGGAGACCCCCAAAGGCCATCTCGTCCAGCCCCCTTCTTTCTGCCAGGAAAGAGACACCTTCCAAGCCCTCCTGGCAGATGACTGACTCAGCTTAATAATAATAATAATAATAATAATAATGGACTTGTCAACATCAGAAGAGGAATTTTCCAGGGAGATTCATTGTCCGCTCTGCTTTTCATTATCGCCATGATCCCTATGTAAGAAAATCGCACAGACAGACTACAAACAGAGGCACAACTCTGTGGCCCAAATGATTCATGGGAACTTATGCCTCAAGTCCCACCTCCCAGCAGCAAAGAACTGGTGGGATCTCAAACCTGCAAGAAAATTGCACAGATAGACTACAAACAGAGGCACAACTCTGTGGCCCAAATGATCCATTGGAACTTATGCCTCAAGTCCCACCTCCCAGCAGCAAAGAACTGGTGGGATCACAAACCTGCAAGAAAATTGCACAGATAGACTACAAACAGAGGCACAACTCTGTGGCCCAAATGATCCATTGGAACTTATGCCTCAAGTCCCACCTCCCAGCAGCAAAGAACTGGTGGGATCTCAAACCTGCAAGAAAATTGCACAGATAGACTACAAACAGAGGCACAACTCTGTGGCCCAAATGATTCATGGGAACTTATGCCTCAAGTCCCACCTCCCAGCAGCAAAGAACTGGTGGGATCACAAACCTGCAAGAAAATTGCACAGATAGACTACAAACAGAGGCACAACTGTGTGGCCCAAATGATCCATTGGAACTTATGCCTCAAGTCCCACCTCCCAGCAGCAAAGAACTGGTGGGATCACAAACCTGCAAAAGTATTGGAAAATGAGCACACAAAGATACTGTGGGACTTCCGAATCCAGACTGACAAAATTCTGGAACACAACACACCAGACATCACAGTTGTGGAAAAGAACAAGGTTTGGATCATGGATGTTGCCATCCCAGGTGACAGTCGCATGGACGAAAAACAACAGGAAAAACTCAGCCGCTCTCAGGACCTCAAGATTGAACTGCAAAGACTCTGGCAGAAACCAGTGCAGGTGGTCCCGGTGGTGATGGGCACACTGGGTGACGTGCCAAAAGATCTCAGCCGGCATTTGGAAACAATAGACATTGACAAAATCACCATCTGCCAACTGCAAAAGGCCACCCTACTGGGATCTGCACGCATCATCAGAAAATACATCACACAGTCCTAGACACTTGGGAAGTGTTCGACTTGTGGTTTTGTGATACGAAATCCAGCATGTCTGTCTTGTTTGCTGTGCCATACAATGTCGTTGTGATGATAATAATAATAATAATAATAATAATAATAATAATAATAATTGAATGATAAGGTTTTAAGCGTTGGATGAGACCCACAAAGGCCATCTAGTCCAACCCCCTTAGGTGCAGCAGGAAGACACCATCCAAGACCACCACACAGATGGCCATCCAAGCTCTGCTTAATAATAATAACAATTTTTATCGTGTCAGGCCCGACTTGAAAATTGCAATTACAACAATTATAATACAGCCCTAGACTTGGATGTGACCCCCAAAGACCATCTAGTCCAACCCCCTACTTTCCGCCATGATGCAGGAGAAGCACAATCAAAGCTCCCCCAACAGATGGCCATCCTGACTCTACTTAATAATAATAATAATAACAACAACAACAACACAGTCCTAGAGTTGGAAGAGATCCCAAAAGGCCATCTCGTCCGCCCCCTTTCTTTCTGCCAGGAAAGAGACACCATCCAAGCCCTCCAGACAGATGGCCATCCTGACTCAGCTTAATAATAACAACAACAATAATAGTAACAATAATAATAATAGAATGATAGGGTCCTAAGCATTGGAAGGACCCCCCCCCCCCAAAGGCCATCTGGTCCAATCCCCTTCGGCGTAGCAGGAAGACACTATTCAAGCCCTCCAGACAGATAGCCATCCAGACCCTGCTTAATAATAACAGCAATAACAATAATAATAGAATGATATGGTCTTAAGCGTTGGAAGGGACCCCCAAAGGCCATTTAGTCCAACCCCCTTCTTTCTGCCAAGTACGAAGATGCCATCCAAGCCCTCCAGACAGATGGCCATCCAGACTCTACTTAATCATCATCATCATCATCATCATCATCATCATCAACAACAACTATCTTACAAAAAACAAATCTCGGCTATCAAACATCTAAAAAATCTCACAAAATTTTGCATCTGATGTACATGGATGACCTGAAGCTGTATGGGAAAACGGAAACTGAAATCCAGTCTCTGACCAACACTGTCCAAATTTTTAGCACTGATATCAGCATTGAGTTTGGTTTGGACAAATGTTCGACAGTGGCATTGAAGAAGGGGAAAATCATTGAAAGTGAGGGCATAAATATTCCCAAACAATAAAGTGTCACCAGCCAGAGGCCTATAAATATCTGGGCATATTACAGCTGGACAACATCAAGCATGAACATGTGAAGACTGTGGTCAGCAAAGAATACACACAAAGGGTCAGAAAAATTCTCCAAAGCAAGCTCAATGGAGGCAACACCATCAAGGCCATAAACACCTGGGCCATACCTGTCATAAGATATACTGCTGGCATCATAAACTGGACACAGATGGAACTGGACAATTTGGACAGGAAAACAAGAAAACTCATGACCATTCAACATTCACTGCACCCTCGCTGTGATGTTGACCGGCTGTATCTGCCTAGAAGATCAGGGGGCAGAGGACTCTTACAAGTAAAACAAGCAGTCAAAGAAGAAGAACATGCCCTGGCAGAAGATGTAAAGCAAACGGAAGAACCTGCTTTGGTTGAAGTCAAAAATCAGAAACTCCTCAAAGCACAGCAGAATCAGTACAAGAAAGCCACACTACAAACTAGAGCTGACAGCTGGCACAACAAAACATTGCGTGGAAAGTTCCTTGACAAAATTGAAGGAAAAGCTGATAAGGAGAAGACCTGGCTCTGGCTCACAAATGGGAACCTGAAGAAGGAGACAGAAGGCCTGACCCTTGCAGCCCAGGAGCAAGCCATCAGAACAAAGGCAATTAATAATAATAATAACAATAATAATAATAATAATAATAATAATAATAATAATAATAATAATAGAAGACCTGGCTCTGGCTCACGAATGGGACCCTGAAGGAGGAGACAGAAGGCCTGATCCTTGCAGCCCAGGAGTAAGCCATCAGAAATAATAATAATAATAATAATAATAATAATAATAATAATATCCCCTGAAGAAGGAGACAGAAGGCCTGATCCTTGCAGCCCAGGAGCAAGCCATCAGAACGAATAATAATAATAATAATAATAATAATAATAATAATAATAATAATAATAATATCCCCTGAAGAAGGAGACAGAAGGCCTGATCCTTGCAGCCCAGGAGCAAGCCATCAGAACGAATAATAATAATAATAATAATAATAATAATAATAATAATAATAATATCCCCTGAAGAAGGAGACAGAAGGCCTGATCCTTGCAGCCCAGGAGCAAGCCATCAGAACGAATAATAATAATAATAATAATAATAATAATAATAATAATATCCCCTGAAGAAGGAGACAGAAGGCCTGATCCTTGCAGCCCAGGAGCAAGCCATCAGAACAAATGCAATCAATGCCAAGATCGAAAAATCAGCTGATGACCCAAAATGCAGACTCTGCAAGGAAACCGATGAAACCATGGATCATATCCTCAGCTGCTGTAAGAAAATCGCACAGACAGACTACAAACAGAGGCACAACTATGTGGCCAAAAGATCTCAGCCGGCATTTGAAAACAACAGACATGGACAAAATTACGATCTGCCAACTGCAAAAGGCCACCCTACTGGGATCTGCACGCATCATCCGAAAATACATCACACAGTCCTAGACGCTTGGGAAGTGTTCGACTTGTGGTTTTGTGATACGAAATCCAGCATATCTATCTTGTTTGCTGTGTCATAATAATAATAATAATAATAATACATCACACACATCACACAGTTCTAGACACTTGGGAAGTGTCCAACTTGTGATTTTGTGATATGAAATCCAGCATATCTATCTTGTTTGCTGTGTCATAATAAAGTAATAATAATAGAATCTTAAGAGTTGGATGGGACTCCCAGCCTATGCTTAATAATAATAATAATAATGATAACAATAATAATAATAATAACACAATACTAGAGTTGGAAGAGACCCCCAAAGGCTATCTAGTCCCACCTCTTTGGCCAGGCAGGAAAACACAATCCAAACTCTCCCAACAGATGGCCATCCAAACTCTACTTATTATTATCATTATTATTATTATTATTATTATTATTATTATTAATACAGTCCCAAAGACCTCCAAAGGCCATCTAGTCCAATCCCCTTCTTTCTGCCAAGTAGGAAGACGCCATCCAAGCCTTCCAGACAGATGGCCATCCGGACTCTGCTTCATCATAATAATAATAATAATAATAACAGAATGATAGAATCTTAAGAGTTGAATGGGACCTCCAGCCTCTGCGTAATAATAGTATTACTCTACTTAATAATAGTAATGATAATAGAATGATAGAATTTTAAGAGTAGGAAGGGGACCCCCAAAGGCCATCTAGTCCAGTCCGCTTCTTTCTGCCAGGCAGAAAAACACAATCCAAGCCCTCCCAACAGATGGCCATCCAGACACTGCTTAATAATAATAATAACTATTATTAACTATTATTAATACTATTATCTATCATTGGGAGAGATCCCCAAAGGCCATGCAGTCCATCCGCCTTCTGCCACGCAAGAAGACATCATTGAAGCCTTCCCGACAGAGGGTCATCCAGCCTCTACTTTATAATAATAATAATAATAATACAATCCTAGAGTTGGAAGAGACCCCAGGGGGCTATCCAGTCCTTCCTCCTGCCAGGCAGAAGACACAACTAAAGCCCTCCCTGCAGATGGCCATCTGGCCTCTGCTTAAAAATCCTCAGAGGAGGAGACCCCCGGCCCTTCCCCAATAGGAAATCCTCGCAAGCAAATACCTCCTCCTTCAGGACACCAGATTTCCAGCCCAGACTTCCAAGGAGCCCTAGGCTTCAGCAGATCCCAAAAAAGGGAAACTGAAAATGAGTGTCAAGAAAGCCTTCGACAATGGATTGAGATGTAAGAAAACGAAAGGGGAAGCGTGTCCCAGGGGCTCCTTTTTCACTGAATGTGTGGAAAAAACAAAAAACCACCAGACAGGGCAGGGAAAGTCCTTAGATTACATGGTGATTGCGTTGCTTTGAGTCTTTGGGGCTGTCTGGCCATGCTCCAGAAGCATTCTCTCCTGACATTTTGCCCACATCTGAGGCAGGCATCCTCAGGCCCGTTCCTTTTTCCCATCAGCTGCTTATTATGCAGAATCAGCATGGCCATCTGTCAGGAGGGCTTGGCTTGGGCCTTCTGTCTGGCAGAAGGGGGCTGGACTGGATGGCCTTTGGGGGTCCCTTTCTACTCAAGGACTGTATTATTATTATTATTATTATTATTATTAAGTAGAGTCAGGATGGCCATCTGTCGGGAGGGCTTGGATGGTGTCCTTTTGCCTAGCAGAAAGAAGGGGGCTGGACTGGATGGCCTTTAGAGGTCCCACCCAACTCTATGACTGTACTACTACTACTATTATTATTATTATTAACTAAAGGCCAGATGGACATCTGTTGGTAGGGCTTGGATTGTGTCTTGCTGTCTGGCAGAAAGAAGGAGATTAGACTAGATGGCCTTTGGGGGTTCGTTCCAATTCTAGGACTGTATTATTATTATTATTATTATTATTATTATTAAGTAGAGTCAGGATGGCCATCTGTCGGGAGGGCTTGGATGGTGTCCTTTTGCCTAGCAGAAAGAAGGGGGCTGGACTGGATGGCCATATGGAGGTCCCACCCAATTCTAGGACTGTATTACTATTATTAATAATAATAATATTATTATTAACTAGAGGCTAGATGGCCATCTGTCGGTAGGGCTTGGATTGTGTCTTGCTTTCTGGTAGAAAGAAGGGGGTTAGACTAGATGGCCTTTGGAGGTCCCACCGGACTCTAGGACTGTAATATTAATAATGCTGTAGTAGAATATATATACAGTAGAGTCTCACTTATCCAACATAAACGGGCCGGCAGAAGCTTGGATAAGCGAATATCTTGGATAATAAGGAGGGATTAAGGAAAAGCCTATTAAACATCAAATTAGGTTACGATTTTACAAATTAAGCACCAAAACATCATGTTATACAACAAATTTGACAGAAAAAGTAGTTCAATGCGCAGTAATGCTATGTAGTAATTACTGTATTTACGAATTTAGCAGCAAAATATCACGATGTATTGAAAACATTGACTACAAAAATGCGTTGGATAATCCAGAACGTTGGATAAGCGAATGTTGGATAAGTGAGACTCTACTGCAGGGGTCCCCAAGCTTTTTAAACAGAGGGCTAGTTCACGGTCCCTCAGCCCGTTGGAGGGCCGGACTATAGTTTTAAAAAAACTATGCACACTGCACATATCTTATTTTGAAGTAAAAAAACAAAATGGGAACAAATACAGCCTTAATGTTAATAATAATCATAATAATAAAAATAATAAAGAGGGTTGGAAGAGACTCCTTGGGACATCTAGTCCAATCCCTTCTGCCTTTGTGCATCAAAAGCACAAGCAAAGCACCTCCGACAGATGGCCACCCAACCTCAATGTTAATAATAATCATCATCATCATCACACAGTGCTCGACTTGTGATTTTGTAATACCAAATTCAACATCTATATCTCGTTTACTGGGTTATACTGTGTTTTTGTGTCAATAATAATAATATGAAACCATTGATCATATCCTCAGCTGCTGTAAGAAAATTGCACAGACAGACTACAAACAGAGGCACAACTATGTGGCCCAAATGATTCATTGGAACCTATGCCTCAAGTATCACCTCCCTGCAGTTAAGAACTGGTGGGATCACAAACCTGCAAAGGTTGTGGAAAATGAACACGCAAAGATACTGTGGGACTTCCGAATCCAGACTGACAAAGTTCTGGAACACAACACACCAGACATCACAGTTGTGGAAAAGAACAAAGTTTGGATCATTGATGTTGCCATCCCAGGTGACAGTCGCATTGAAGAAAAACAACAGGAAAAACTCAGCCGCTCTCAGGACCTCAAGATTGAACTTCAAAGACTCTGGCAGAAACCAATGCAGGTGGTCCCAGTGGTGATGGGCACACTGGGTGCCGTGCCAAAAGATCTCAGCCGGCATTTGGAAACAATAGACATTGACAAAATTACGATCTGCCAACTGCAAAAGGCCACCTTACTGGGATCAGCACGCATCATCTGAAAATACATCACACAGTCCTAGACACTTGGAAGTGTTCGACTTGTGGTTTTGTGATACGAAGTCCAGCATGTCTATCTTGTTTGCTGTGTCATAATAAAATAATAATAATAATAATAATAATAATAATAATAATAATGAGGAGGGTTGGAAGAGACCCCTTCGGCCATTTAGTTTAGCCTCCTTCTGCCTTTGTGCACCAAAAGCACAAGCAAAGCACCCCTTAATAATTAATTAAATCATAATTAAAATACCATTATAAACAAGCAAAGCTTTGGAAGGTGCGGGTGGCGGCGGGAGAAGAGGAGGGAGCCACTGCCACGAGGGCCGGATAAATGGCTTCAATGGGCCACATGTGGCTTTTCCTTAATCCCTCCTTATTATCCAAGATACTGGCTTATCCAAGCTTCTTCCGGCCCGTTTATGTTGGATAAGTGAGACTCTACTGTATAATAAATATGGCATGGTACAATAAGAACATAATGTACTGGTAGTGTATTATATACAGTAGAGTCTCACTTATCCAACATGAATTTATGAATTTAGCAGCAAAATATCACTATATATTGAAAACTGACTACAAAAATGCATTGGATAATCCAGAACGTTGGATAAGCGAATGTTGGATAAGTGAGACTCTACTGTATAATAAATATGGCATGGTACAATAAGAACATAATGTACTGGTAGTGTATTATATACAGTAGAGTCTCACTTATCCAACATGAATTTATGAGGGTTGTTGTATGTCTTTCGGGCTGTGTGGCCATGTTCCAGAAGCATTCTCTCCTGACGTTTCGCCCACATCTATGGCAGGCATCCTCAGAGGTTGTGAGTTATGGAGAAAACTAAGCAAAGAGGTTAATATATATCTGTGGAAAGTCTAGGGTGAGAGAGGTCAGTGTGAATGTTGTGTAGTTAATCACTTTAATTAGCATTTCAAAGCTAAGGATTGAAGGATGCCTGCCATAGATGTGGGCGAAACGTCAGGAGAGAATGCTTCTGGAACATGGCCACACAACAACCCTGTGATCCCGGCCATGAAAGCCTTCGACAACACAATGAATTTATGAATTTAGCAGCAAAATATCACTATATATTGAAAACTGACTACAAAAATGCATTGGATAATCCAGAACGTTGGATAAGCGAATGTTGGATAAGTGAGACTCTACTGTAATATGATAGGGAACAATATATTGTACTGCAATATTATTAGTAATGGTTACTAAAAACTAATTAGTAATATTAGTAATATATTATGTGATATTATAATATACAATGACCATATTACTATATGTTGGCCATCACTGGTATAAGCTGACCCAAATATAAGTCAACCAGGATCCTCACCCGAGTATAAGCCGAGGGCGGCTTTTTTAGTCCTAAAAAAGGGGCTGAAAGGCTAGGCTTATACTCGAGTATATACAGTAAGTAGAATCAGGATGGCCATCTGTCGGGAGGGCTTGTATGGTGTCCTCCCGCCTGGCAGAAAGAAGGAGGCTGGGCTGGATGGCCTCTGGGTGCCCCTCCCAGCCCTGGCCGAGGCCCATTTTGGCTTCCCCAAGAATTAATTAAGAAGAGCGGTGGCTGCTGCCTCATCCGGTCTGGCAACCCGCCCCTCCTGCAGGCCCTGAGCTGGCACACGCATGCACACGCACATGCACACGCCTGCACACGGCTGCCAAAGTCCTAGCCTTCTCAGCATGGCCCCCTCCCCATCATTCCCATCCTTTCCACCTGAGTCACTGCAACGCAACCAGGCTCCAAAAAAGCTTTGCAGGGCCTCTAGTCTCAGCATCATCCTCATCATCATCCTCATCACCTGGAGGTTTTTAATCATGATGGCCCTCCGTCGGGAGGGATCGGGTGGTGCTTTTCCCACCTGGCAGAAAGAAGAGGGTTGGGCAAGATGGCCTTTGGAGGTCCCATCCGAGCAGGGCAGGCATGGGCCAACTTGGGCCTTCCCTCCAGGTGTTTTGGACTCCAACTCCCACCATTCCTAACAGCCGGTAGGCTGTTAGGAATGGTGGGAGTTGGAGTCCAAAACACCTGGAGGGAAGGCCCAAGTTGGCCCATGCCTGGGTTAGGGTGAATAATAATAATAAACAAAGAATTGATTCCAGGTGACAACAGAATCCACAAGAAGCAACTGGAAAAGCAGACGCGATAAGGAGGATTTGAAGATCGAACTGCAAAGACTCTGGCACAAGCCAAGTCAAGGTTAGGAATGGTGGGAGTTGAAGTCCAAAACAACTATGAGCGAGGGCCGAAATTGGGTGAATAATAATAATAATAATAATAATAATAATAATGTAGTTATAATAATATAACTGGGATAGGAATGGTGTGAATTGAAGTCCAAAACACCTGGAGAGAGGGAGGGCCAAAGTTGGATTAGGCCTGTGTTAGTGTGAATAACAATAATAATAATAATTATTATTATTATTATGATGTTTGTAACCCGCCCAATCTCCCAAAAGCGCTTTCCAACAAAAGTGGCAAATACTCAATGCCATAATAAAACAGACAACAACAGATAAATAACACAATAAATAAAATAATAATAATAATAATGTAGTTATAATAATATAACTGGGTTAGGAATGGTGGGAATTGAAGTCCAAAACACCTGGAGAGAGGGAGGGCCGAAGTTGGCCCAGGCCTGTGTTAGTGTGAATAACAATTATTATTATTATTATTATTATTATTATTATTATTATTATTATTATTATTATTATTATTATTATGTTTGTAACCCGCCCAATCTCCCAAAAGTGCTTTCCGACAAAAGTGGCAAATACTCAATGCCATAATAAAACAGACAACAACAGATAAATAACACAATAAATAAAATAATAATAATAATAATAATGTAGTTATAATAATATAACTGAGTTAGGAATGGTGGGAGTTGAAGTCTAAAACACCTGGAGGGAGGGCCGAAGTTGGCTTAAGCCTGTGTTAGGGTGAATAATAATAATAATAATAATAATAATTATTATTATTATTATTATTATTATTATTATTATTATTATATTTTGTTTGTAACCCGCCCAATCTCCCAAAAGCACTTTCCGACAAAAGTGGCAAATACTCAATGCCATAATAAAACAGACAACAACAGATAAATAACACAATAAATAAAATAATAATAATAATAATGTAGTTATAATAATATAACTGGGTTAGGAATGGTGGGAGTTGAAGTCCAAAACACCTGGAAAGAGGGAGGGCCGAAGTTGGCCCAGGCCTGTGTTAGGGTGAATTATTATTATTATTATTATTATTATTATTATTATTATTATTATTATTATTATATTTTGTTTGTAACCCGCCCAATCTCCCAAAAGTGCTTTCCGACAAAAGTGGCAAATACTCAATGCCATAATAAAACAGACAACAACAGATAAATAACACAATAAATAAAATAATAATAATAATAATGTAGTTATAATAATATAACTGGGTTAGGAATGGTGGGAATTGAAGTCCAAAACACCTGGAGAGAGGGAGGGCCGAAGTTGGCCCAGGCCTGTGTTAGTGTGAATAACAATTATTATTATTATTATTATTATTATTATTATTATTATTATTATTATTATTATTATTATTATGTTTGTAACCCGCCCAATCTCCCAAAAGTGCTTTCCGACAAAAGTGGCAAATACTCAATGCCATAATAAAACAGACAACAACAGATAAATAACACAATAAATAAAATAATAATAATAATAATAATGTAGTTATAATAATATAACTGAGTTAGGAATGGTGGGAGTTGAAGTCTAAAACACCTGGAGGGAGGGCCGAAGTTGGCTTAGGCCTGTGTTAGGGTGAATAATAATAATAATAATAATAATAATAATTATTATTATTATTATTATTATATTTTGTTTGTAACCCGCCCAATCTCCCAAAAGCACTTTCCAACAAAAGTGGCAAATACTCAATGCCATAATAAAACAGACAACAACAGATAAATAACACAATAAATAAAATAATAATAATAATAATAATAATGTAGTTATAATAATATAACTGAGTTAGGAATGGTGGGAGTTGAAGTCTAAAACACCTGGAGGGAGGGCCGAAGTTGGCTTAGGCCTGTGTTAGGGTGAATAATAATAATAATAATAATAATAATTATTATTATTATTATTATTATTATATTTTGTTTGTAACCCGCCCAATCTCCCAAAAGCGCTTTCCGACAAAAGTGGCAAATACTCAATGCCATAATAAAACAGACAACAACAGATAAACAACACAATAAATAAAACAACAGCAATTAGGAATTGTGGGAGTTGAAGTCCAAAACACCTCAAAGGAGGGCCCAAGTTTGCCCATGTGTGTTTGTGATATAAACAGCTAACCAAAAATAACCGAAAAGTAGGAGCTTACATAAACATCTCATAAACATATTATCATATATATAAAATAAATATTATATAATAATAATATAATTGGGGAACACCTCCTTTGCTTAATTCCCCCCCAGAATAATAGTAGGATGATAATGATGTATTTTATAATAATAATAATAATAATAATAACAACAACAACAATAGGATGATCATGATCAATATTATTATTATTATAATAGCAAGATAATGATGAATATTAATATAATAGGATGATAATAACAGGATGATCATGATAAATATTATTATTATTATTATTATAGCAAGATAATGATGAATATTAATATAATAGCAAGATAATGATGAATATTAATATAATAATAGGATGATAATGATGAATATTAATATAATAGCAAGATAATGATGAATATTAATATAATAAGATGGTGAATAATATAATAACACGAGAAGGATGAATATTAATATAATAATAGCAAGATAATGATGAATATTAATATAATAGCAAGATAATGGCAAATATTAATATAATAGCAAGATAATGACACATATTAATATAATAATAGCAAGATAATGACAAATATTGATATAATAATAGCAAGATAATGACAAATATTAATATAATAGCAAGATAATGATGAATATTAATATAATAATAGAATGATAATGACTATTAATATAATAGCAAGATAATGATAAATATTAATATAATAATAGCATGATAATGACGAATATTAATATAATAACAAGATAATGACGAATATTAATATAATAATAGCATGATAATGACGAATATTAATATAATAACAAGATAATGACGAATATTAATATAAGAATAGCATGATAATGATGAATATTAATATAATAATAGCATAATGACAAATATTAATATAAGAATAGCATGATAATGATGAATATTAATATAATAATAGCATAATGACAAATATTAATATAAGAATAGCATGATAATGACAAATATTAATATAATAATAGCAAGATAATGACAAATATTAATATAATAATAGCAAGATAATGATGAATATTAATATAATAGCATGATAATGACGAATATTAATATAATAACAAGATAATGACAAATATTAATATAATAATAGCATGATAATGACAAATATTAATATAATAATAGCAAGATAATGACGAATATTAATATAATAATAACATGATAATGAAGAATATTAATATAATAATAGCAAGATAATGATGAATATTAATATAATAATAGCATAATGACAAATATTAATATAAGAATAGCATGATAATGATGAATATTAATATAATAGCAAGATAATGACAAATATCAATATAATAATAGCAAGATAATGACAAATATTAATATAATAATAGCAAGATAATGATGAATATTAATATAATAGCAAGATAATGATGAATATTAATATAATAATAGCATGATAATGAAGAATATTAATATAATAATAGCATGATAATGACGAATATTAATATAATAACAAGATAATGACAAATATTAATATAATAATAACATGATAATGAAGAATATTAATATAATAATAACAAGATAATGACAAATATTAATATAATAATAGCATGATAATGACGAATATTAATATAATAACAAGATAATGACAAATATTAATATAATAATAACATGATAATGAAGAATATTAATATAATAATAACAAGATAATGACAAATATTAATATAATAATAGCATGATAATGACGAATATTAATATAATAACAAGATAATGACAAATATTAATATAATAATAACATGATAATGAAGAATATTAATATAATAATAACATGATAATGACAAATATTAATATAATAATAGCATGATAATGACAAATATTAATATAATAATAGCAAGATAATGACAAATATTAATATAATAATAGCAAGATAATGACAAATATTAATATAATAATAGCATGATAATGACGAATATTAATATAATAATAACATGATAATGATGAATATTAATATAGTAATAGCAAGATAATGACGAATATTAATATAATAATAACATGATAATGAAGAATATTAATATAATAATAGCATGATAATGACGAATATTAATATAATAACAAGATAATGACAAATATTAATATAATAATAGCATGATAATGAAGAATATTAATATAATAATAGCAAGATAATGACAAATATTAATATAATGATAGCAAGATAATGACAAATATTAATATAATAATAGCAAGATAATGACAAATATTAATATAATAATAGCATGATAATGAAGAATATTAATATAATAATAGCAAGATAATGATGAATATTAATATAATAGCAAGATAATGACAAATATTAATATAATAATAGCATGATAATGACGAATATTAATATAATAATAACATGATAATGATGAATATTAATATAGTAATAGCAAGATAATGACGAATATTAATATAATAATAGCATGATAATGACGAATATTAATATAATAACAAGATAATGACAAATATTAATATAATAATAGCATGATAATGAAGAATATTAATATAATAATAGCAAGATAATGATGAATATTAATATAATAATAATAATAATAATAATAATAATAAGGAAGGGGTGACGGTGACTATGAATATCCCTCTTGACAGGAATGTAAACACAGTTCTGGGCTGACAGGGCAGGGCAAGGCCTAGGTAGAGATGGAACGCCAAGGCCCGTCTTGGCCAATATCTCTCCTTGCAGAAGCCAACACACAAATAGAGACAGGTATGTTTTTCCAAAGGGAAATAAAGGCAAATCCAAAGGCACCCACCCACCCAAAAAGAAAGCGCGTCACCCGCATGAAGGCCCCGCCGCACCCGACTCACCCGGCCAGGCCGCCTTCCTCCTCCTCCTCCTCCTCCTCCTCCTCTTCCTCGGTGACGTCACGTGGGAGAGAGGGGGCGGGGCTGCCCGGGGACTCTCTCTCGGGGGGCGTGGCCTCCGCAGAGGTTGACGTCACAGGCTCAGCGCTAGAGCTGGCCACCAAGGGCAGGCAGCTCACGACTCTGAACAAAGGAAATATTTTTGTTCTTCAATATCCAAGTCTCTGTGGCCTATATTCAAAACTAAGTAACGCTACCATCTAAAGTGGATAAGAACAAGAAAAGAATAAAATAAGAAAGATAAAGAAATAGAAATTCCCCTCTGCCTGAATTCTCCACAATTGGTGGCAGCAGATATAGTAAAATATATAATACTAGCTGTGCCCGGCCACGCGTTGCTGTGGCAAAGTGGTGGTGGTATCGGTTAAAACTTGTTGTGGAATTTTTATTTGACGTTATTTGTATTTTTTTTAATTAATTTTATTGTCACTTATCTTTTTTATTTATTATATTTTATTATTTTGTTGTATTATTTTTAGTCATTTTGTTATAGTATTTTATTGTATTAATTATTTTAGTGTTTTTCATATTTTTTAATTGTATTATTTGTATTTATTTTTTATCATTATTTTATTAACACTGGGCTGAGTGGGTTGCTAGGAGACCAAGTGGGCGGAGCTTAGCCTTCTAACTGGCAGCAATTGGATAAAAACAATTATTCCTCTCCCTCTAATTAGGAATTTATTTTTCTTTTCTTTTTGTTGTATCAACCTAGAGGCATGGATGAGGGGTTGTGATGTCAATTTTCGAGGTTGTGGGGTGTTTACTTTTGTTGTTTTGTCCGCTGCCGTGATGCCATCACTCTTTTATATATATAGACTAGCTGTGCCCGGCCACGCCTTGCTGTGGCGAAGTCTGGTGGTCTGGGAAATAAAGTATGGAGGAATTGGTGGTAGTTAAGGTCAAGGGTCCCCTGGGCTGAGTGGGTTGCTAGGAGACCAAGTGAACAGAGCTTAGCCTTCTAACTGGCAGCAATTGGATAAAAACAATTATTCCTCTCCCTCTAATTAGGACTTTATTTTTCTTTTCTTTTTGTTGTATCAACCTAGAGGCGTGGATGAGGGGTTGTGCTGTCAATTTTCGAGGTTGTGGGGTGTTTACTTTTGTTGTTTTGTCCGCTGCCGTGATGCCATCACTCTTTTATATATATAGATCATTAATCAAAAAGATTCCTCCCTCCCACATCTCTAATAATAATAATAAATTTATTCTTATATCCCGCCCCATCTCCCCGAGGGGACTCGGGGTGGCTCACAACAATAATAAAAACAGTGACAAATTACACATTGTAAAATCAAACATGAAAAGCAGTCATACAATCAATACATACATCACATGTTAAAAACAAGGAGATAAAACAGTTCTAGGCCGAAATAGAGGGCTTCTGTAGCTTCGTGGCAGAAGTACTCAGCAAGGTATCAATAATCATGGCAGAACACTCTCTAATTCAGGGGTCCTCAAACTTTTTAATCCGAGGGCCGGTCCACAATCCTTCAGACTGTTGAGGGGCCAAATTATCATTTGAAAAAAAAAATACAAACAAATTCCGATGCACACTACACATGTCTTATTTGTAGTGCAAAAACAACAACAACAAGAACAATGAAAGAACAATGCAATATTTAAAAATAAAAACAATTTTAACCCAACATACATTTATCAGGATTTCAATGGGAAGTGTGGTCCTGCTTCTGGCCAATGAGATAGTCAAGTTAATTAGGGTTGTTGTTGTTGTTGTTGTTGTTGTTGTTGTTGTGTGCCTTCAAGTCATTTCAGACTTTGGGAGAGCCTAAGTCTAAAATATATTTATTTATTATTTATTTATTTACTGCATTTATTTACTACATTTGTATCACACCCTTCTCACCCCAAAGGGGACTCAGAGTGGCTTACAAATTATATGTACATACAATATATTATATTATTAGCATAGCACAATATTAGCATTATATATTACTATATTGAACTATACCACTATACTGTAATATTATTAGTAATATTATATGTAAAATAGAATATATAATTAATATTATTATATGGTATTATTATTAGTGTTGTATTGTATTACATTAAAATATTATTATCAATATTATATGTACATACAATATATTATATTATTAGCATAGCACAATATTAGCATTATATATTACTATATTGAACTATACCACTATAGTGTAATATTATTAGTAATATTATATGTAATATAGAGTATACAATTAATATTATTATATGGTATTATTATTAGTGTTATATTGTATTAGCATTATATATTACTATATTGAACTATACCACTATACTGTAATATTATTAGTAATATTATATGTAAAATAGAATATATAATTAATATTATTATATGGTATTATTATTTGTGTTATATTGTATTACATTAAAATATTATTATCAATATTATATGTACATACAATATGTTATATTATTAGCATAGCACAATATTAGCATTATATATTACTATATTGAACTATACCACTATACTGTAATATTATTAGTAATATTATATGTAAAATAGAATATATAATTAATATTATTATATGGTATTATTATTTGTGTTGTATTGTATTACATTATAATATTATTATCAATATTGAACTAGACATTGGGAACCAAGGGCAGGCAGCTCACGACTCTGAACAAAGGAAATATTTTTGTTCTTCAATATCCAAGTCTCTGTGGCCTATATTCAAAACTAAGTAACGCTACCATCTAAAGTGGATAAGAACAAGAAAAGAATAAAATAAGAAAGATAAAGAAATAGAAATTCCCCTCTGCCTGAATTCTCCACAATTGGTGGCAGCAGATATAGTAAAATATATAATACTAGCTGTGCCCGGCCACGCGTTGCTGTGGCGAAGTCTGGTGGTCTGGGAAATAAAGTATTGAGGAATTGGTGGTAGTTAAGGTCAAAGGTCCCCTGGGCTGAGTGGGTTGCTAGGAGACCAAGTGAACAGAGCTTAGCCTTCTAACTGGCAGCAATTGGGAAAAAAGCAATTATTAGGACTTTATTTTTCGTTTCTTTTTGTTGTATCAACCTAGAGGCGTGGATGAGGGGATGTGCTGTCAATTTTCGAGGTTGTGGGGTGTTTATCTATATATATAAAAGAGTGATGGCATCAGGGCAGCGGACAAAACAACAAAACTACAGGCCCCCCAACCTCGAAATTTGACAACACAACCCATCATCCATGCCTCTAGGTTGATACAACAAAAAGAAAAGAAAAATAAAGTCCTACTTAGAGGGAGAGGAATAATAGTTTTTATCCAATTGCTGCCAGTTTAGAAGGCTAAGCTCCGCCCACTTGGTCTCCTAGCAACCCAATCAGCCCAGTGTTAATAAAAGAATAAAAAATAAATACAAATACAATAAAAATAATAAAAACACTAAAATAATTAAAAACACTAAAAAATTAATACAATAAAATACTATAACAAAATAACTAAAAATAATACAACAAAATAATAAAATATAATAAATAAAAAAGATAAGTTACAATAAAATTAAATTAATTTTAAAAAATACAAATAATGTTAAATAAAAATTCCACAACAACTTTTAACCAATACTACCACCACTTTGCCACAGCAACGCGTGGCTGGGCACAGCTAGTATATTATATATTCTATATTACATATAATATTACTAATAATATTACAGTATAGTGGTATACTTCAATATAGTAATATTTAATGCTAATATTGTGCTATGCTAATAATATAATATATTGTATGTACATATAATATTGATAATAATATTATAATGTAATACAATATAACAGTAATAATACCATATAATAATATTAATTATATATTCTATATTACATATAATATTGCTAATAATATTACAGTATAGTGGTATAGTTCAATATAGTAATATTTAATGCTAATATTGTGCTATTGTGTTTACTTTTGTTGTTTTGTCCGCTGCCATGATGCCATCACTCTTTTATATATATAGATATATTGTATATACATATAATATTGATAATAATATTATAATGTAATACAATATAACAGTAATAATACCATATAATAATATTAATTATATATTCTATATTACATATGATATTACTAATAATATAACAGTATAGTGGTATAGTTCAATATAGTAATATTTAATGCTAATATTGTGCTATGCTAATAATATAATATATTGTATGTACATATAATATTGATAATAATATTATAATGTAATACAATATAACACTAATAATAATAATACCATATAAAAATAATAATTATATATTCTATATTACATATAATATTACTAATAATATTACAGTATAGTGGTATAGTTCAATACTGTAATATTTAATGCTAATATTGTGCTATGCTAATAATATAATATATTGCATATACATATAATATTGATAATAATATTATAATGTAATACAATATAACACTAATAATAATACCATATAATAATATTAATTATATATTCTATATTACATATAATATTACTAATAATATTTTAGTATAGTGGTATAGTTCAGTAAAGTAATATCTAAT
This sequence comes from Anolis carolinensis, assembly GCF_035594765.1. Lineage (NCBI taxonomy): Eukaryota > Metazoa > Chordata > Lepidosauria > Squamata > Anolidae > Anolis > Anolis carolinensis. The sequence goes on along the minus strand of NC_085844.1, from coordinate 922,444 downwards.
GCTAATATTGTGCTATGCTAATAATATAATATATTGTATATACATATAATATTGATAATAATATTATAATGATATACAATATAACACTAATAATAATACCATATAATAATATTAATTATGTATTCTATATTACATATAATATTACTAATAATATTACAGTATAGTGGTATAGTTCAATATAGTAATATATAATGCTAATATTGTGCTATGCTAATAATATAATATATTGTATGTACATATAATATTGATAATAATATTATAATGTAATACAATATAACAGTAATAATACCATATAATAATATTAATTATATATTCTATATTACATATAACATTACTAATAATATTACAGTATAGTGGTATAGTTCAATATAGTAATATATAATGCTGATATTGTGCTATGCTAATAATATAATATATTGTATGTACATATAATTTGTAAGCCACTCTGAGTCCCCTTTGGGGTGAGAAGGGTGTGATACAAATGTAGTAAATAAATGCAGTAAATAAATAAATATTAAATAAATAAATTTTAGACTTAGGCTCGCCCAAAGTCTGAAAGGCACACAACAACAACAACAACAATAATCCTAATTAATTTGACTATCTCATTGGCCAGAAGTAGGACCACACTTCCCATTGAAATCCTGATAAATTTATGTTGGTTAAAATTGTTTTTATTTTTAAATATTGTATTGTTCTTTCATTGTTGTTGTTGTTGTTGTTGTTTTGCACTACAAATAAGACATGTGCAGTGTGCATCGGAATTTGTTTGTATTTTTTTTTTCAAAAGATAATCTGGCCCCTCAACAGTCTGAAGGATTGTGGACCGGCCCTCGGCTTTAAAAGTTTGAGGACCCCTGAACTAGACAATGGGAACCAAGGGCAGGCAGCTCACGACTCTGAACAAAGGATTTCCCCCAGGCAAGCAGGAAGAAGCCAGGAGATGAAGCTATTCGATGCTAATCGAGGTGAAGAACTACAACATTCACACTGGCCTCCAACTGACAAAGAGTTCTTCTCTCGCCCTGGACTTTCCACAGATCTATATATCAACCTTCCTTGCTTAAAGTGTTGCCGAAGGCTTTCATGGCCGAGATCACAGGGTTGTTGTCTGTCTTTCGGGCTGTGCGGCCATGTTCCGGAAGCATTCTCTCCTGACGTTTCGCCCACATCTATGACACGCATCCTCAGAGGCTGTGAGGAATATATAGCCATGTTCCAGAAGCATTCCCTCCTGACGTTTCACCCACAACTATGGCAGGCATCCTCAGAGGTTGTGAGGAATATATAGCCATGTTCCAAGAAGCATTCCCTCCTGACGTTTCGCCCACATCTATGGCAGGCATCCTCAGAGGTTGTGAGGAATATATAGCCATGTTCCAAGAAGCATTCTCTCCTGACGTTTCGCCCACATCTATGGCAGGCATCCTCAGAGGTTGTGAGGAATATAGAGCCATGTTCCAAGAAGCATTCTCTCCTGACGTTTCGCCCACATCTATGGCAGGCATCCTCAGAGGATGTGAGGAATATATAGCCATGTTCCAAGAAGCATTCTCTCCTGACGTTTCGCCCACATCTATGGCAGGCATCCTCAGAGGTTGTGAGGAATATAGAGCCATGTTCCAAGAAGCATTCTCTCCTGACGTTTCGCCCACATCTATGGCAGGCATCCTCAGAGGATGTGAGGAATATATAGCCATGTTCCAAGAAGCATTCTCTCCTGACGTTTCGCCCACATCTATGGCAGGCATCCTCAGAGGTTGTGAGGAATATATCGCCATGTTCCAAGAAGCATTCTCTCCTGACGTTTCGCCCACATCTATGGCAGGCATCCTCAGAGGTTGTGAGGAATATATAGCCATGTTCCAAGAAGCATTCTCTCCTGACGTTTCGCCCACATCTATGGCAGGCATCCTCAGAGGTTGGGAGGAATATATCGCCATGTTCCAAGAAGCATTCTCTCCTGACGTTTCGCCCACATCTATGGCAGGCATCCTCAGAGGTTGTGAGGAATATATAGCCATGTTCCAAGAAGCATTCTCTCCTGACGTTTCGCCCACATCTATGGCAGGCATCCTCAGAGGTTGTGAGGAATATATAGCCATGTTCCAAGAAGCATTCTCTCCTGACGTTTCGCCCACATCTATGACAGGCATCCTCAGAGGCTGTGAGGAATATATAGCCACGTTCCAAGAAGCATTCTCTCCTGACGTTTCGCCCACATCTATGACAGGCATCCTCAGAGGCTGTGAGGAATATATAGCCACGTTCCAAGAAGCATTCTCTCCTGACGTTTCGCCCACATCTATGGCAGGCATCCTCAGAGGTTGTGAGGAATATATAGCCATGTTCCAAGAAGCATTCTCTCCTGACGTTTCGCCCACATCTATGGCAGGCATCCTCAGAGGTTGTGAGGAATATATAGCCATGTTCCAAGAAGCATTCTCTCCTGATGTTTCGCCCACATCCATGGCAGGCATCCTCAGAGGTTGTGAGGAATATATAGCCATGTTCCAAGAAGCATTCTCTCCTGACGTTTCGCCCACATCCATGGCACGCATCCTCAGAGGTTGTGAGGAATATATCGCCATGCTCCAGAAGCATTCTCTCCTGACGTTTCGCCCACATCTATGGCACGCATCCTCAGAGGTTGTGAGGAATATATAGCCATGCTCCAAGAAGCATTCTCTCCTGACGTTTCGCCCACATCTATGACACGCATCCTCAGAGGTTGTGAGGAATATATAGCCATGTTCCAAGAAGCATTCTCTCCTGACGTTTCGCCCACATCTATGGCAGGCATCCTCAGAGGTTGTGAGGAATATATAGCCATGTTCCAAGAAGCATTCTCTACTGACGTTTCGCCCACATCTATGGCAGGCATCCTCAGAGGTTGTGAGGAATATATAGCCATGTTCCAAGAAGCATTCTCTCCTGACGTTTCACCCACATCTATGGCAGGCATCCTCAGAAGTTGTGAGGAATATATAGCCATGTTCCAAGAAGCATTCTCTCCTGACGTTTCGCCCACATCTATGGCAGGCATCCTCAGAGGTTGTGAGGAATATATAGCCATGTTCCAAGAAGCATTCTCTCCTGACGTTTCGCCCACATCTATGGCAGGCATCCTCAGAGGATGTGAGGAATATATAGCCATGTTCCAAGAAGCATTCTCTCCTGACGTTTCGCCCACATCTATGGCAGGCATCCTCAGAGGTTGTGAGGAATATAGAGCCATGCTCCAGAAGCATTCTCTCCTGACGTTTCACCCACATCTATGGCAGGCATCCTCAGAGGTTGTGAGGAATATATAGCCATGTTCCAAGAAGCATTCTCTCCTGACGTTTCACCCACATCTATGGCAGGCATCCTCAGAGGTTGTGAGGAATATATAGCCATGTTCCAAGAAGCATTCTCTCCTGACGTTTCACCCACATCTATGGCAGGCATCCTCAGAGGTTGTGAGGAATATATAGCCATGTTCCAAGAAGCATTCTCTCCTGACGTTTCGCCCACATCTATGGCAGGCATCCTCAGAGGTTGTGAGGAATATATAGCCATGTTCCAAGAAGCATTCTCTCCTGACGTTTCGCCCACATCTATGGCAGGCATCCTCAGAGGTTGTGAGGAATATATAGCCATGTTCCAAGAAGCATTCTCTCCTGACGTTTCGCCCACATCTATGGCAGGCATCCTCAGAGGTTGTGAGGAATATATAGCCATGTTCCAAGAAGCATTCTCTCCTGACGTTTTGCCCACATCTATGGCAGGCATCCTCAGAGGTTGTGAGGAATATATAGCCATGTTCCAAGAAGCATTCTCTCCTGACGTTTCACCCACATCTATGGCAGGCATCCTCAGAAGTTGTGAGGAATATATAGCCATGTTCCAAGAAGCATTCTCTCCTGACGTTTCGCCCACATCTATGGCAGGCATCCTCAGAGGTTGTGAGGAATATATAGCCATGTTCCAAGAAGCATTCTCTCCTGACGTTTCGCCCACATCTATGGCAGGCATCCTCAGAGGTTGTGAGGAATATATAGCCATGTTCCAAGAAGCATTCTCTCCTGACGTTTCGCCCACATCTATGGCAGGCATCCTCAGAGGTTGTGAGGAATATATCGCCATGTTCCAGAAGCATTCTCTCCTGACGTTTCGCCCACATCTATGGCAGGCATCCTCAGAGGTTGTGAGGAATATATAGCCATGTTCCAGAAGCATTCTCTCCTGACGTTTCGCCCACATCTATGGCAGGCATCCTCAGAGGTTGTGAGGAATATATAGCCATGTTCCAAGAAGCATTCTCTCCTGACGTTTTGCCCACATCTATGGCAGGCATCCTCAGAGGTTGTGAGGAATATATAGCCATGTTCCAAGAAGCATTCTCTCCTGACGTTTCGCCCACATCTATGGCAGGCATCCTCAGAGGTTGTGAGGAATATATCGCCATGTTCCAAGAAGCATTCTCTCCTGACGTTTCGCCCACATCTATGGCAGGCATCCTCAGAGGTTGTGAGGAATATATCTCCATGTTCCAGAAGCATTCTCTCCTGACGTTTCGCCCACATCTATGGCAGGCATCCTCAGAGGTTGTGAGGAATATATAGCCATGTTCCAGAAGCATTCTCTCCTGACGTTTCGCCCACATCTATGGCAGGCATCCTCAGAAGTTGTGAGGAATATATAGCCATGTTCCAAGAAGCATTCTCTCCTGACGTTTCGCCCACATCTATGGCAGGCATCCTCAGAGGTTGTGAGGAATATATAGCCATGTTCCAGAAGCATTCTCTCCTGACGTTTCACCCACATCTATGGCAGGCATCCTCAGAGGTTGTGAGGAATATATAGCCATGTTCCAAGAAGCATTCTCTCCTGACGTTTCGCCCACATCTATGGCAGGCATCCTCAGAGGTTGTGAGGAATATATAGCCATGTTCCAGAAGCATTCTCTCCTGACGTTTCACCCACATCTATGGCAGGCATCCTCAGAGGTTGTGAGGAATATATAGCCATGTTCCAAGAAGCATTCTCTCCTGACGTTTCGCCCACATCTATGGCAGGCATCCTCAGAGGTTGTGAGGAATATATAGCCATGTTCCAGAAGCATTCTCTCCTGACGTTTCACCCACATCTATGGCAGGCATCCTCAGAGGTTGTGAGTAATATATCGCCATGTTCCAAGAAGTATTCTCTCCTGACGTTTCGCCCACATCTATGGCAGGCATCCTCAGAGGTTGTGAGGAATATATCTCCATGCTCCAGAAGCATTCTCTCCTGACGTTTCGCCCACATCTATGGCAGGCATCCTCAGAGGTTGTGAGGAATATATAGCCATGTTCCAAGAAGCATTCTCTCCTGACGTTTCGCCCACATCTATGGCAGGCATCCTCAGAGGTTGTGAGGAATATATAGCCATGTTCCAAGAAGCATTCTCTCCTGACGTTTCGCCCACATCTATGGCAGGCATCCTCAGAGGTTGTAAGGAATATATCGCCATGTTCCAAGAAGCATTCTCTCCTGACGTTTCGCCCACATCTATGGCAGGCATCCTCAGAGGTTGTGAGGAATATATCGCCATGTTCCAAGAAGCATTCTCTCCTGACGTTTCGCCCACATCTATGGCAGGCATCCTCAGAGGTTGTGAGGAATATATAGCCATGTTCCAAGAAGCATTCTCTCCTGACGTTTCGCCCACATCTATGGCAGGCATCCTCAGAGGTTGTGAGGAATATATAGCCATGTTCCAAGAAGCATTGTCTCCTGACGTTTCGCCCACATCTATGGCAGGCATCCTCAGAGGTTGTGAGGAATATATCGCCATGTTCCAAGAAGCATTCTCTCCTGACGTTTCGCCCACATCTATGGCAGGCATCCTCAGAGGTTGTGAGGAATATATAGCCATGTTCCAAGAAGCATTCTCTCCTGACGTTTCGCCCACATCTATGGCAGGCATCCTCAGAGGTTGTGAGGAATATATAGCCATGTTCCAAGAAGCATTCTCTCCTGACGTTTCGCCCACATCTATGGCAGGCATCCTCAGAGGTTGTGAGGAATATATAGCCATGTTCCAAGAAGCATTCTCTCCTGACGTTTCGCCCACATCTATGGCAGGCATCCTCGGAGGTTGTGAGGAATATATAGCCATGTTCCAGAAGCATTCTCTCCTGACGTTTCACCCACATCTATGACACGCATCCTCAGAGGTTGTGAGGAATATATAGCCATGTTCCAAGAAGCATTCTCTCCTGACGTTTCGCCCACATCTATGGCAGGCATCCTCAGAGGTTGTGAGGAATATATAGCCATGCTCCAGAAGCATTCTCTCCTGACGTTTCGCCCACATCTATGGCAGGCATCCTCAGAGGTTGTGAGGAATATATAGCCATGCTCCAGAAGCATTCTCTCCTGACGTTTCGCCCACATCTATGGCAGGCATCCTCAGAGGTTGTGAGGAATATATAGCCATGCTCCAGAAGCATTCTCTCCTGACGTTTCGCCCACATCTATGGCAGGCATCCTCAGAGGTTGTGAGGAATATATAGCCATGTTCCAAGAAGCATTCTCTCCTGACGTTTCGCCCACATCTATGGCAGGCATCCTCAGAGGTTGTGAGGAATATATCGCCATGTTCCAAGAAGCATTCTCTCCTGACGTTTCGCCCACATCTATGGCAGGCATCCTCAGAGGTTGTGAGGAATATATAGCCATGTTCCAAGAAGCATTCTCTCCTGACGTTTCGCCCACATCTATGGCAGGCATCCTCAGAGGATGTGAGGAATATATAGCCATGCTCCAGAAGCATTCTCTCCTGACGTTTCGCCCACATCTATGGCAGGCATCCTCAGAGGTTGTGAGGAATATATAGCCATGCTCCAGAAGCATTCTCTCCTGACGTTTCGCCCACATCTATGGCAGGCATCCTCAGAGGTTGTGAGGAATATATAGCCATGTTCCAGAAGCATTCTCTCCTGACGTTTCACCCACATCTATGACACGCATCCTCAGAGGTTGTGAGGAATATATAGCCATGTTCCAAGAAGCATTCTCTCCTGACGTTTCGCCCACATCTATGGCAGGCATCCTCAGAGGTTGTGAGGAATATATAGCCATGCTCCAGAAGCATTCTCTCCTGACGTTTCGCCCACATCTATGGCAGGCATCCTCAGAGGATGTGAGGAATATATAGCCATGCTCCAGAAGCATTCTCTCCTGACGTTTCGCCCACATCTACGGCAGGCATCCTCAGAGGTTGTGAGGCATGGAGAAACTAGGCAAGGAAGGTAAATATATATCTGTGGAGAGTCCAGGGTGTGCGTATGTATAAACCAGGCATGGTCAAACTTTGGCCTTCCAGGTGTTTTGACTTCAACTCCCTAATTGTTCAGAACACACGGAGGGCTGAAGTTTGCCCATGCCTGGTATAAACTGACATATATATATATATATATACCCACAGCAACCCACTATAGAAATATTGTTTGTATATCGGATGTGCAATCGGACAACCCTTGATAGCTAGCTAGGTTGATGCACTGGGCGTGCTGTCTAATCACAATCTCATTGGTTATCCAACTCTGGTATCAATGGCCATCCTTCCTGTTGGGGTTCATCTAGACCAGGGGTCCCCAAACTAAGGCCCGGGGGCCGGATGCGGCCCTCCAAGGCCATTGACCTGGCCCCCGCCCTCAGTATTAGACTTAGGCTCAACCAAAGTCTGAAATGACTTGAAGGCACAACAACAACCATCCTACTTGATGATCTCATTGGCCAGAAGCAGGTCCACACTTCCCACTGCAATCCTGATAAGTTTACAGTGTGTGGGTTAAAATTATTTTTATTTTTAAATAATAATAATAATAATAATAATAATAATAATAATAATAATAATAATAACTTTATTTTTATACCCCGCCTCTATCTCCCCGGAGGGGACTCAGGGCGGCTTACATGGGGCCAAGCCCGAATAAAAACAGTAGCAGTATAAAACACAGCAATAGACAACAACTTGCACAATAAAAAAAATAAAATAAAACATTAGCCAATAAAAAACAAGAACTAATAAAAACATGGATTAAAACTGAGAGATTGTAAAAGTAGACTGGGTAAGGTGCACCCTATAAATATTGTAAACACAAGGTGACTGATAAAGTGCTGCAAATTCTTGGAAGTGCAAATTGGGATGGAAGTAGACCCTGCTGTGTCTATATCGAGTTGACAAAGGTAAAAGGTGCAATTAAATATTGTATTGTTCTTTCATTTACTAATATTTTAAATGAAATATTGTAAATGAATGATATGGTAATAATATAATATATTGTGTAAACATATAATATTGATAATAATATTATAATGTAATACAATATAATATAATATTTATTTATTTATTTATTTATTTATTATAGTATTTCTTCCCCACCCTTCTCATCCAATAGGGGACTCAGGGCAGCTAATAATAATAATACAATATAATAATCTATATATATAAAAGAGTGATGGCATCACGGCGACCCACAAAACAACAAAACTACAGGCCCCCCAACCTCGAAATTTGACGACACAACCCATCATCCATGGCTCTAGGTTGATACAACAAAAAGAAAAGAAAAATAAAGTCCTAATTAGAGAGAGAGGAATAATTGCTTTTATCCAATTGCTGCCAGTTAGAAGGCTAAGCTCCGCCCACTTGGTCTCCTAGCAACCCAATAAAAAAATAATTAAAAACACTAAAAAAATTAATACAATAAAATACTATAATAACAGAAAATAACTAAAAATAATACAAGAAAATAATACAATATAATAAATAAAAAGATAACTTACAATAAAATTAATTTAAAAATGCAAATAAAGTCAAATAAAAATTACACAACAATTTTTAACCAATACCACCACCACTTTGCCACAGCAACGCGTGGCCGGGCACAGCTAGTAATATTATATAATATGATAATATTAATTATATATTATATTATATATTAAATGTAATATTACTAATAATATTACGATATAATGGCATAATACAATATAGTGCTATGCTAATAATATAATATATTGTATGTACATACAACTTGTAAGCCGCTCTGAGTCCCCTTCGGGGTGAGAGAGGGTGGAGTATAAATGTAGTAAATAAATAAATAAATAAATAATTGTTGCTGGGTTGTTGTTGTTTTTTTTTTTTTTGAGGGGGGGGCAAATAAGACACATGCAGTGAGTATAGGAATTGGTTCATTTTTTTTTTTCAAATGATAATTCGGCCCCTCAACAATCTGAGGGGCCATGAATCGGCCCTCCACTTAAAAAGTTTGAGGACCCCTGATCTAGACCAGGGAGGGGTCCCCAAACTTATTTGTCCCGCCGCCCCCTTCCCAGAAAAAAAATATGACTCGGGCTCCCCCTGGCGGAGAGCGCCGCCTTCGCAGCCTGAACGCCCTCGCTGTGCTGACGTCAGAGCCTCCGCTTGGACTTCATCCCCCAGAAGCCTCAGCTGCCCGGGCCTATGCCTAGGGATGCTGGGAGCTGTAGTCCAAAGTCCAAAAGTGTCACAACCCAGGCTGCAGAGCACCAATAACCATACACAGAGGCCAGAATCTATCTAATATCTTTATTGAAGGAATGTATAAAGTTAATAAAAGCAAGTGTATGAAATAGTCCAGAAATAGACCTTTCAGGAAAGGTCAAAATTAGTCCCAAGAAACAATGTCCAATATGAAATATTAAGGTCCAAAGTTGTAATCCAATAACCGAAACACTCACTTTGCCAAGCAAAGTGAGGGGAGCTGACAAGGTCCTTTAGTCCATGAAACTTAAGCAAGGCTAGGAAGTAAACTTGATTCTTGGAACACAAGGCTTGATTCAAGGCAACAAGAAACGAGGAGCAAGAACAAGATCCGTGGTAATTACTTGGCGAGGTCCGGGAAACAAGGCAAGATCCGGGGAGAAAAACAAGGCTGGGAACGAAGGCTTGGAACAGGAACAAAGGCTTGAGAGCAGGAGTAGCTGTCCACACACGCTGCTCCGGTAGCTGACGAATTGACTCCGCAAGATTCCTTCGGGAGCAAGGAACCTAAATAGGTTCTCGTTTTCCCACCAAAGAACACTTCTCTGGGGAATCAGAAACGAAAGTCAATCTCTGTGTCCAGATGTATGACTCCCTAAAATTTCTCATGGGAGCAGGCTTAATCATCTGAATGCTTTGCTGCAATTCTCAAGCTCCTGCGATTAGCCTGCTGAACTCCTTTTTGCTGGAGATAATAATTACGGCGAGAAAAAGGGGGAGATTTTGACTCAGGGCTTGTTTGGCAGATTTCTGGAAGACAAACCTCCTGCAGGTGCAAGGGCTCCATTTCTGGCTGGGATAGTTCCTTTTCTGGCTGAAATGGTGGAAAACCCAAGTTTTCCTCTTCATCTGCCACAACAGCACTAGGAACGGGACTACATGGCCCATGAGTCATCACAAAAAGTCTGTGCGCATTCAGAAGAAGACCTAGAAACCATTTTCAATACCTTTGCAGAAAGAAGCATATGAAAAGCTCGGCCTCTCATTGAACATCGAGAGAATCAAAGTGCTCTTCCAAAAGGCACCAGCTAATCCCTCTGCAAAGCCAGGAATACAGCTTAATGGTGTCACATTAGAAAACGTTGGCCATTTCCGCTCCCTTGGCAGCCACCTCGCCACAAAAGTCAACATCGACACTGAAATACAACACCGCCTGAGCTCTGCGAGTGCAGCGTTTTTCTGAATGACTTCTATAACATCTGTGGAAAGGAAGGAGCAGAGCGGGGAGGCTACTTCAGGCAGGGGTGAATCTTTTTTTATCCCACCGCTGCCACCAATTTGTGAAGGATGCTTATTACGAGGAGCTGCCTCCAAATTATAAAGGGCTAATTGTGACTGCCACTAATTTGGAAAGATGGAACCACTAATTTAAATGATCTAGCCACCAAAGACTCAGGGAGGAGACCTTTTACTTTTTATTCCTTTTCCCTTTTATTTACAGTAGAGTCTCACTTATCCAACATAAACGGGCCAGCAGAATGTTGGATAAGCAAATATGTTGGATAATAAGGAGGCATTAAGGAAAAACCTATTAAACATCAAATTAGGTTATGATTTTACAAATTAAGCACCAAAACATCATGTTATACAACAAATTTGACACAAAAAGTAGTTCAATACGCAGTAATGCTATGTAGTAATTACTGTATTTACAAATTAAGCACCAAAATATCACCATGTATTGAAAACATTGACTACAAAAATGCGTTGGATAATCCAGAACGTTGGATAAGCGAGTGTTGGATAAGTGAGAATCTACTGTATTTATTTTAGATGGTAGTGTACTTGGTTCAAAATATATATAACAGAGGCTTCGGTGTTGGAAAAACAAGAACAAGTTTATTCAGGCACAAAGCTTAATGGTTACAATGATGTTTCTCATGAAGAGGTATTCTTATTAACAGTTACAATTCCAGAATAAGATGAATCAACTCTCTAAAATATCACTTCTTCCACTTAAGGTAGTTAAACTCTATTCCTCAGCCACTTTTATACCACAGTCACCCCTGTGATATGCTATCACAGACTCTCTGTTCCTTACCAGGACACAGATTATACCAAATAAGTCACCAAACTTATTTTAAACTGACTCAAAATGACTAATTGAGTCTCCCTGATCCCCTTAACCTAGGATCAGTCTTCCCTGTGCCTCATCAGAGCACAGACTGAATCCCTTTTTTAAACTCTGCACTTCTTCAACTAAATGGCAGTTGGCTCCGCCTACTTCTCCATGGCAACCAGCCCCTGAGTGCTGAGAGGCAGCAACTGTAATACTTACCCTTTTAAAACACACAATTAAACATAACATCTGTAAACCAAAAATTCGTACTTCATTACAATCTGTTATAGAATTCCAATATGCCGTGCACATTCAGAAGAAAAACTACAAGCCATTCTCAGCACCTTTGCAGAAGCTTATGCAAAGCTCGGCCTCTCACTGAACATCGAGAAAACCAAAGTGCTCTTCCAGCAAAAGGCAGCACCCAATCCCTCTGCAATTTTATTTATTTAATTTATTTATTTACATCACTTTTACCCCGCCCTTCTCACCCAGAGGGACTCAGGGTGGTTTACAACAATCAGCAGTTATATTGCCCAAAATACATTCAATAAAACAGTGACAGAATCCATAAACAATAAAACAGTACTGCAATAATTAAAACTCTAATTAAACTCTATTAAACTATGAATTATAAAATTAAAATGCTTATATAATTAAATTTGTCCACTAATGCCAGGAATACAGCTTAATGGTGTCACATTAGAAAAGTTGACAATTTCTGCTACCTTGGCAGCCACCTCTCCACAAAAGTCAACATTGACACTGAAATACAGCACCGCCTGAGCTCTGCGAGTGCAGCATTTTTCAGAATGAAGCAGAGAGTGTTTGACACTGAAATACAACACCGCCTGAGCTCTGCGAGTGCAGCATTTTTCAGAATGAAGCAGAGAGTGTTTGACACTGAAATACAACACCGCCTGAGCTCTGCGAGTGCAGCATTTTTCAGAATGAAGCAGAGAGTGTTTGACACTGAAATACAACACCGCCTGAGCTCTGCGAGTGCAGCATTTTTCAGAATGAAGCAGAGAGTGTTTGACACTGAAATACAACACTGCCTGAGCTCTACGAGTGCAGCATTTTTCAGAATGAAGCAGAGAGTGTTTGACACTGAAATACAACACCGCCTGAGCTCTGCGAGTGCAGCATTTTTCAGAATGAAGCAGAGTGTTTGACACTGAAATACAACACTGCCTGAGCTCTACGAGTGCAGCATTTTTCAGAATGAAGCAGAGAGTGTTTGACACTGAAATACAACACCGCCTGAGCTCTGCGAGTGCAGCATTTTTCAGAATGAAGCAGAGAGTGTTTGACACTGAAATACAACACCGCCTGAGCTCTGCGAGTGCAGCATTTTTCAGAATGAAGCAGAGAGTGTTTGACACTGAAATACAACACCGCCTGAGCTCTACGAGTGCAGCATTTTTCAGAATGAAGCAGAGAGTGTTTGACACTGAAATACAACACTGCCTGAGCTCTACGAGTGCAGCATTTTTCAGAATGAAGCAGAGAGTGTTTGACACTGAAATACAACACTGCCTGAGCTCTGCGAGTGCAGCATTTTTCAGAATGAAGCAGAGAGTGTTTGACACTGAAATACAACACCGCCTGAGCTCTACGAGTGCAGCATTTTTCCACATGAAGCAGAGAGTGTTTGATGACCGGGACATCCGTAGAGAGACCAAGGTGCTTGTTTACAAAGCCATACCCCTCCCAACCCTTCTCAACGCCTGAGAAACATGGATGGTCTACAGACATCACACCAAACTCCTGGAGCATTTCTATCCGAGTTGCCTCAGAAAAATCCTGCAAATCTCTTGGAAAGACAGGCGAACAAATGCCAGCGTGCTGGAAGAAGCAAAGACCACCAGCACTGAAGCAATGCTCCTATGCCATCAACTCCGCTGGACTGGCCACGTTGTCCAAATACCCAAAGATCACCGTCTCCCAAAGCAGTTGCTCTACTCCGAACTCAAGAACGGGAAACGGAATGTTGGTGGGCAGGAAAAGAGATTTAAAGATGGGCTCAAAGCCAACCTTAAAAACTGTGGCATAGACACTGAGAACTGGGAAGCCCTGGCCCTTGAGCGCTCCAATTGGAGGTCAGCTGTGACCAGCAGTGCTGTGGAATTGGAAGAGGTGAATTATAAATCCCAGCAAGTACAACTCCCAAGGTCTATTTTCCCCAAATTCCACCAGTGTTCAGACTTGGGCATACTGAATCTTTGTGCCAAGGTTGGTCCAGATCCATCATTGTTTGAAATCCACAGTACTTTCTGGATGTAGGTGCACTACAACTCCCAAACTCAAGGCCAATGCCCACCAAACCTGTGAAGAAGTCATAGAATCATAGAATCATAGAATAGTAGAGTTGGAAGAGACCACATGGGCCATCTAGTCCAACCCCCTGCTAAGAAGCAGGAAATCGCATTCAAAGCACCCCCGACAGATGGCCATCCAGTGTATAATTATATTTTGTTTAGAGGTGATATGTATATTTGATTTTGTTTAAACAGCCAGGTTCGGCTAAGTTAAAATGGTGAGTATTTGAATTGACATTATGTATGGGGAAGGTAGCCATCTTAGAATGCTAGAGCAGGTTACCATGGCAACAGGGGCGGAGCCAACCGCCGCCTGGAAAGGAAAAGGGGGAATATTTTAAAACCCAGCAGTTGGTGATTCTCTAGTCACAGAGAAGGATCTGATTCTTGTGTGGAGAATCAGGCTGGCTTAAATAGAGAGATTTGAGTCAGATTTAGGATAGACCAGACTAGGCAAGTTAGGTGATTTGTCTAGGGTCAGTTATAGAATCTGTGGATTAGGGAACATTAATCCCAGGGGATCCAGGAGGATCAGGGTTTAGTGTAACTTAAAGAAAGAAGTATTTTGAAAGTTTAACCACCTCATAACCGTTTGTAACCATTAAGCGAAATGCCTTTAATAAGTTATCTGAAACCATCAAGCTCTGTACCTGCAATAAACTTGTTTTGATTTTATTCTAATCAAGCCTCTGTCATACTCTCATATTAAATTAAGCAACATCAACATCTGAAGTGGAACAAATAGAAAAAGCTTAAAAGAACCAGTACCATCTGCCTGACGTCTCCATTGGTGGCAGCGAAGAAGAAGATAGTCAAACTAATAACTAATTAACATCATCTCTCATAAAACATCTTTATTGGGTGGTGGTATCTGTGTGTGTGTGTGTGTGTGTGTGGAGGATCAGAGGGTTCCATCTCTGACACACATTCCTGTCAGACACCTCACCTCTGTACATATTGGTGGCAAAGCTGAGGGGATTCTAAAAGGGATTCCATTCCTCTGTCACCCTCAGCATCTCTACATTATTTGGTGGCAACGGTGGGATTCAAAGGGGATTCCATTCCCTGCCACATCATTGTTTGAAATCCACAGTACTTTCTGGATGTAGGTGCACTACAACTCCCAAACTCAAGGCCAATGCCCACCCTTCCAGTATTTCCTGTTAGTCATGGGAGTGCTGTGTGCCAAGATTGGTTCAATTCCATCATTAATGGAGTTCGGAATGCTCTTTGATTGTTGGCAAACTATAAATCCCAGCAACTACAACTCCCAAATATCAAGGTCTATTTTCCCAGAACTCCACCAGTGTTGACATCTGGGCATGTTGAGTATTCGTGCCAAGTTTGGCCTAGATCTATCGTTGTTTGAGTCCACGATGCTCTCTGGATGTAGGTGAACTACAACTCCCGAACTCAAGGCCAATGCCCACCAAACCCTTCCAGTATTTTATGTTGGTCGTGGGAGTTTGGTGTGCCAAGTTTGGTTCAATCCCATCGTTGGTGGAGTTCAGAATGCTCTCTGGTTGTAGGTGAACTATAAATCCCAGCAACTACAACTCCCAAATGACAAGCATTCAAGCACTGGGGTCACCACAACATCTGGAACTGTAGTACACTTATCTCACTTATCCAACGTTCTGGGTTATCCAAGGCCTTTTTGTAGTCAATGTTTTCAATACATCGTGATATTTTGGTGCTAAATTCGTAAATACAGTAGAGTCTCACTTATCCAACACTCGCTTATCCAACGTTCTGGATTATCCAACGCATTTTTGTAGTCAATGTTTTCAATATATCGTGATATTTTGGTGCTAAATTCATAAATACAGTAATTACTAAATAGCATTACTGCATATTGAACTACTTTTTCTGCCAAATTTGTTGTCTAACATGATGTTTTGGTGCTTCATTTGTAAAATCATAACCTAATTTGATGTTTAATAGGCTTTTCCTTAATCCCTCCTTGTTATCCAACATATTCGCTTATCCAACATTCTGCCGGCCCGTTTATGTTGGATAAGTGAGACTCTACTGTACAGTAATTACTACATAGGATTATTTCGTATTGAACTACTTTTTCTGTCAAATTTCTTGTTTTGGTGCTTAATTTGTAAAATCATAACCTAATTTGATGTTTAATAGGCTTTTCCTTAATGCCTCTTTATTATCCAAGATATTCGCTTATCCAAGCTTCTGCCGGACCGTTTATGTTGGATAAGTGAGACTCTACTGTACTAGGAGGCACTTGCGGTGGGAAGGCTGGTGACGTCACGCAGAGGCGGGGCTTCTGGATGTGGGCGGGGCAAGCGCCTCGAGCAGGGGCGGGACCCGATTGGGCAGGGCTTGGGAGGCGGGGCCTGGCGGAGGACCGCCCCTTCCTGCCTGGGCCCGCCTCACTTTCAGTTTCGTTTCTGGCCTTCCTGTGGGCGGAAGGGAAGGAAGCGCCCTGAGGGGAGAAAGAGAGGATGGCGTCGTCCCCGCCGCCGTCCCCGCCGGCCTCGCGGTGGGTGGAGGTGCGGGGCTTCCCCGCGGAGGCGGCGGAGGAGCTGCTGGTGCTCTACTTCGAGAACCGGCGCCGGTCCGGAGGGGGGCCCGTGCGGGACTTCCGGCGGAAGGGCTCCCGCGCCCTCCTGGCCTTCGAGCAGGCCGCAGGTCTGAGGGGGAACACGGAGGGCCGGGGGGACCCGGATGGAGGGCGGGAACGGGAAGGGGGCGGGGCTTCAGTGTGTCACCAAGAAGTTGGGCCTTCATGGAAGGTGTGTCCCCTGAGGTATCCACCTATCATATCTATGGCTGGCTGGCCATCCGTCGGGAGGGATCGGATTACGGTTTGAGTCTGACCAAGAAGTTTGGTCTACGAGGGGCCTTCATGGAAGGTGTGTCCCCTGAGGTATCCACCTATCATATCTATGGCTGGCTGGCCATCCGTCGGGAGGGATCGGATTACGGTTTGAGTCTGACCAAGAAGTTTGGTCTACGAGGGGCCTTCATGGAAGGTGTGTCCCCTGAGGTATCCACCTATCATATCTATGGCTGGCTGGCCATCCGTCGGGAGGGATCGGACTAGGGTTTGAGTCTGACCAAGAAGTTTGGTCTACGAGGGGCCTTCATGGAAGGTGTGTCCCCTGAGGTATCCACCTATCATATCTATGGCTGGCTGGCCATCCGTCGGGAGGGATCGGATTAGGGTTTGAGTCTGACCAAGAAGTTTGGTCTACGAGGGGCCTTCATGGAAGGTTTCCCCTGAGGTATCCACCTATCATATCTATGGCTGGCTGGCCATCTGTCGGGAGGGATCGGATTAGGGTTTGAGTCTGACCAAGAAGTTTGGTCTACGAGGGGCCTTCATGGAAGGTTTCCCCTGAGGTATCCACCTATCATATCTATGGCTGGCTGGCCATCCGTCGGGAGGGATCGGATTAGGGTTTGAGTCTGACCAAGAAGTTTGGTCTACGAGGGGCCTTCATGGAAGGTTTCCCCTGAGGTATCCACCTATCATATCTATGGCTGGCTGGCCATCCGTCGGGAGGGATCGGATTAGGGTTTGAGTCTGACCAAGAAGTTTGGTCTACGAGGGGCCTTCATGGAAGGTTTCCCCTGAGGTATCCACCTATCATATCTATGGCTGGCTGGCCATCCGTCGGGAGGGATCGGATTAGGGTTTGAGTCTGACCAAGAAGTTTGGTCTACGAGGGGCCTTCATGGAAGGTTTCCCCTGAGGTATCCACCTATCATATCTATGGCTGGCTGGCCATCCGTCGGGAGGGATCGGATTAGGGTTTGAGTCTGACCAAGAAGTTTGGTCTACGAGGGGCCTTCATGGAAGGTTTCCCCTGAGGTATCCACCTATCATATCTATGGCTGGCTGGCCATCCGTCGGGAGGGATCGGATTAGGGTTTGAGTCTGACCAAGAAGTTTGGTCTACGAGGGGCCTTCATGGAAGGTTTCCCCTGAGGTATCCACCTATCATATCTATGGCTGGCTGGCCATCCGTCGGGAGGGATCGGATTAGGGTTTGAGTCTGACCAAGAAGTTTGGTCTACGAGGGGCCTTCATGGAAGGTTTCCCCTGAGGTATCCACCTATCATATCTATGGCTGGCTGGCCATCCGTCGGGAGGGATCGGATTAGGGTTTGAGTCTGACCAAGAAGTTTGGTCTACGAGGGGCCTTCATGGAAGGTTTCCCCTGAGGTATCCACCTATCATATCTATGGCTGGCTGGCCATCCGTCGGGAGGGATCGGATTAGGGTTTGAGTCTGACCAAGAAGTTTGGTCTACGAGGGGCCTTCATGGAAGGTTTCCCCTGAGGTATCCACCTATCATATCTATGGCTGGCTGGCCATCCGTCGGGAGGGATCGGATTAGGGTTTGAGTCTGACCAAGAAGTTTGGTCTACGAGGGGCCTTCATGGAAGGTTTCCCCTGAGGTATCCACCTATCATATCTATGGCTGGCTGGCCATCCGTCGGGAGGGATCGGATTAGGGTTTGAGTCTGACCAAGAAGTTTGGTCTACGAGGGGCCTTCATGGAAGGTTTCCCCTGAGGTATCCACCTATCATATCTATGGCTGGCTGGCCATCCGTCGGGAGGGATCGGATTAGGGTTTGAGTCTGACCAAGAAGTTTGGTCTACGAGGGGCCTTCATGGAAGGTTTCCCCTGAGGTATCCACCTATCATATCTATGGCTGGCTGGCCATCCGTCGGGAGGGATCGGATTAGGGTTTGAGTCTGACCAAGAAGTTTGGTCTACGAGGGGCCTTCATGGAAGGTTTCCCCTGAGGTATCCACCTATCATATCTATGGCTGGCTGGCCATCCGTCGGGAGGGATCGGATTAGGGTTTGAGTCTGACCAAGAAGTTTGGTCTACGAGGGGCCTTCATGGAAGGTTTCCCCTGAGGTATCCACCTATCATATCTATGGCTGGCTGGCCATCCGTCGGGAGGGATCGGATTAGGGTTTGAGTCTGACCAAGAAGTTTGGTCTACGAGGGGCCTTCATGGAAGGTTTCCCCTGAGGTATCCACCTATCATATCTATGGCTGGCTGGCCATCCGTCGGGAGGGATCGGATTAGGGTTTGAGTCTGACCAAGAAGTTTGGTCTACGAGGGGCCTTCATGGAAGGTTTCCCCTGAGGTATCCACCTATCATATCTATGGCTGGCTGGCCATCCGTCGGGAGGGATCGGATTAGGGTTTGAGTCTGACCAAGAAGTTTGGTCTACGAGGGGCCTTCATGGAAGGTTTCCCCTGAGGTATCCACCTATCATATCTATGGCTGGCTGGCCATCCGTCGGGAGGGATCGGATTAGGGTTTGAGTCTGACCAAGAAGTTTGGTCTACGAGGGGCCTTCATGGAAGGTTTCCCCTGAGGTATCCACCTATCATATCTATGGCTGGCTGGCCATCCGTCGGGAGGGATCGGATTAGGGTTTGAGTCTGACCAAGAAGTTTGGTCTACGAGGGGCCTTCATGGAAGGTTTCCCCTGAGGTATCCACCTATCATATCTATGGCTGGCTGGCCATCCGTCGGGAGGGATCAGATTGTGTCTTCCTGCATGTTAGAATGGGGTTGGCCTGGCTGGCTGGATTGATGGATGGCCCTTTGGCTCCTATTCCAACTCTAGGGTTCTGTAGCTATACAATCTACCTATCAATGTACATATCCGCCTATTATATCTATAGCTGGCTGGCCGTCCGTCGGGAGCGATCGTATTGGGGTTTGAGTCTGACCAAGAAGTTTGGTCTACGAGGGGCCTTCATGAAAGGTGTGTCCCCTGAGGTATCCACCTATCATATCTATGGCTGGCTGGCCATCCGTCGGGAGGGATCAGATTAGGGTTTGAGTCTGACCAAGAAGTTTGGTCTACGAGGGGCCTTCATGGAAGGTGTGTCCCCTGAGGTATCCACCTATCATATCTATGGCTGGCTGGCCGTCCGTCGGGAGGGATCGGATTAGGGTTTGAGTCTGACCAAGAAGTTTGGTCTACGAGGGGCCTTCATGGAAGGTTTCCCCTGAGGTATCCACCTATCATATCTATGGCAGGCTGGCCATCCGTCGGGAGGGATCGGATTAGGGTTTGAGTCTGACCAAGAAGTTTGGTCTACGAGGGGCCTTCATGGAAGGTTTCCCCTGAGGTATCCACCTATCATATCTATGGCAGGCTGGCCATCCGTCGGGAGGGATCGGATTAGGGTTTGAGTCTGACCAAGAAGTTTGGTCTACGAGGGGCCTTCATGGAAGGTTTCCCCTGAGGTATCCACCTATCATATCTATGGCTGGCTGGCCATCTGTCGGGAGGGATCGGATTAGGGTTTGAGTATGACCAAGAAGTTTGGTCTACGAGGGGCCTTCATGGAAGGTTTCCCCTGAGGTATCCACCTATCATATCTATGGCTGGCTGGCCATCCGTCGGGAGGGATCGGATTAGGGTTTGAGTATGACCAAGAAGTTTGGTCTACGAGGGGCCTTCATGGAAGGTTTCCCCTGAGGTATCCACCTATCATATCTATGGCTGGCTGGCCATCCGTCGGGAGGGATCGGATTAGGGTTTGAGTATGACCAAGAAGTTTGGTCTACGAGGGGCCTTCATGGAAGGTTTCCCCTGAGGTATCCACCTATCATATCTATGGCTGGCTGGCCATCTGTCGGGAGGGATCAGATTAGGGTTTGAGTATGACCAAGAAGTTTGGTCTACGAGGGGCCTTCATGGAAGGTGTGTCCCCTGAGGTATCCACCTGTCATATCTATGGCTGGCTGGCCATCCGTCGGGAGGGATCGGATTAGGGTTTGAGTCTGACCAAGAAGTTTGGTCTACGAGGGGCCTTCATGGAAGGTGTGTCCCCTGAGGTATCCACCTGTCATATCTATGGCTGGCTGGCCATCCGTCGGGAGGGATCGGATTAGGGTTTGAGTCTGACCAAGAAGTTTGGTCTACGAGGGGCCTTCATGGAAGGTTTCCCCTGAGGTATCCACCTATCATATCTATGGCTGGCTGGCCATCCGTCGGGAGGGATCAGATTAGGGTTTGAGTATGACCAAGAAGTTTGGTCTACGAGGGGCCTTCATGGAAGGTGTGTCCCCTGAGGTATCCACCTATCATATCTATGGCTGGCTGGCCATCCGTCGGGAGGGATCGGATTAGGGTTTGAGTCTGACCAAGAAGTTTGGTCTACGAGGGGCCTTCATGGAAGGTTTCCCCTGAGGTATCCACCTGTCATATCTATGGCTGGCTGGCCATCCGTCGGGAGGGATCGGATTAGGGTTTGAGTATGACCAAGAAGTTTGGTCTACGAGGGGCCTTCATGGAAGGTGTGTCCCCTGAGGTATCCACCTATCATATCTATGGCTGGCTGGCCATCTGTCGGGAGGGATCGGATTAGGGTTTGAGTCTGACCAAGAAGTTTGGTCTACGAGGGGCCTTCATGGAAGGTTTCCCCTGAGGTATCCACCTATCATATCTATGGCTGGCTGGCCATCCGTCGGGAGGGATCAGATTAGGGTTTGAGTATGGCCAAGAAGTTTGGTCTACGAGGGGCCTTCATGGAAGGTTTCCCCTGAGGTATCCACCTATCATATCTATGGCTGGCTGGCCATCTATCGGGAGGGATCAGATTGTGTCTTCCTGCATGTTAGAATGGGGTTGGACTGGATGGATGGATTGATGGATGGCCCTTTGGCTCCTATTCCAACTGTAGGGTTCTGTAGCTATACAATCTCATATCTACCTATCAATTTACATATCCGCCTATTATATCTATAGCTGGCTGGCCATCCGTCGGGAGTGATCGTATTGGGGTTTGAGTCTGACCAAGAAGTTTGGTCTACGAGGGGTTTTCATGGAAGGTGTGTCCCCTGAGGTATCCACCTATCATATCTATGGCTGGCTGGCCATCCGTCGGGAGGGATCGGATTAGGGTTTGAGTATGACCAAGAAGTTGGGTCTACGAGGGGCCTTCATGAAAGGTGTGTCCCCTGAGGTATCCACCTATCATAGCTATGGCTGGCTGGCCATCCGTCGGGAGGGATCAGATTGTGTCTTCCTGCATGTTAGAATGGGGTTGGCCTGGCTGGATGGATTGATGGATGGCCCTTTGGCTCCTATTCCAACTCTAGGGTTCTGTAGCTATACAATCTCATACAGTAGAGTCTCACTTATCCAACGTTCTGGATTATCCAACACATTTTTTGTAGTCAATGATTTCAAAACATCATGATATTTTGGTGCTAAATTCGTAAATAAAGTAATTACTACATAGCATTACTGCGTATTGAACTACTTTTTCTGCCAAATTTGTTGTCTAACATGATGTTTTGGTGCTTAATTTGTAAAATCATCACCTAATTTGATGTTTAATAGGCTTGTCCTTAATCCCTCCTTATTATCCAACATATTCGCTTATCCAACATTCTGCCGGCCCGTTTATGTTGGATAAGTGAGACTCTACTGTATCTACCTATCAATGTACATATCTGCCTATTCTATCTATAGCTGGCTGGCCATCCGTCGGGAGGGATCGGATTGGGGTTTGAGTCTGACCAAGAAGTTGGGTCTACGAGGGGCCTTCATGGAAGGTTTCCCCTGGGTTATCTATCTATCATATCTATGGATAGATGGCCATCCGTCGGGAGGGATCAGATTGTGTCTTATTTATTTATTTATTAGCGACATTTATATCCCGCCCTTTTCAGGGCGGTTTACAAGTATATATACATACAATATATTATATTATACAACTATATTGCAATATTATTAGTAATATTGCATGTAATATAAATATATAATTATAATAGTGGATTGTAATTACTATTACATTGTATTACATCATAATATTATTAGTAATATTATATTTATATACAATATATTATAATATTAGTATAGCATAATATTATTATATACAGTAGAGTCTCACTTATCCAACATAAACGGGCCAGCAGAAGCTTGGATAAGCGAATATCTTGGATAATAAGGAGGGATTAAGGAAAAGCCTATTAAACATCAAATTAGGTTATGATTTTAAAAATTAACCAAAAAAATCATGTTATACAACAAATTTGACAGAAAAAGTAGTTTAATATGAAGTAATGTTATGTTGTACTTACTGTATTTATGAATTTAGCACCAAAGTATCACGATATATTGAAAACATTGACTACAAAAATGGCTTGGATAATCCAGAAGCTTAGATAAGCAAGGCTTGGATAAGTGAGACTCTACTGTATATATACATACAATATATTATATTATACAACTATATTGCAATATTATTAGTAATATTGCATGTAATATAAATGTATAATTATAATAAAAAGGTAAAGGTTTCCTCTGACGTTAAGTCCAGTCGTGACCGACTCTGGGGGTTGGTGCTCATCTCCATTTCTAAGCCGAAGAGCCAGCGTTGTCCGTAGACACCTCCAAGGTCATGTGGCCACTGGCATAATTGCATGGAGCGACGTTACCTTCCCGCCGGAGCGGTACTTATTGATCTACTCACATTGGCATGTTTTCGAACTGCTATGTTGGCAGGAGCTGGAGCTAACAGCAGGCGCTCATTCCGCTCTCGGGATTTGAACCTGGGACCTTTTGGTCAGTAAGTTCAGCAGCTCAGTGCTTTAACAACACTCAGCCACCACCAGGCTATACAATGTCATAGCTACCTATCAATGTACATATCCACCTATCATATCTATGGCTGGATGGCCATCTATCAGGAGGGATCAGATTGTGTCTTCCTGCATGTTAGAATGGGGTTGGCCTGGATGGATGGATTGATGGATGGGTGGCCCTTTAGCTCCTATTTCGGGAGAAATAAACTTTTACTTACTTACTTACAGGCTGCTAGAACATGGCCATACAGCCCGGAAACCACACAACACCCCAATGTCAAGGGGACTTTGTCAAGTCAGCTGCATCCACAAGTTCCCCCTGTGGCTCATCTCTTCTTCTTCTTCTTCTTCCTCTTCAGATGCAGAGAGTGTCCTCTCCAGAGCCGACCACGTCCTGCAAGGCGTCCACCTGGAGGTCCGTCCGGGGCCCCCCCGCGACCCCAAGCGGGTGCTCCTCCACGGCCTGAGTCCCCAGAGCAGCCAGGACCTGGTGGAGCTGTACGTGGAGCACATGCTGAAGTGCGAGCGGGGCGCCTACTCCCTCTTCCGCAGCCCCGACGGCAGGCAGGCCCTGGTGCAGCTCCAGCGGCCCCTCAGCCACGCAGGTAACGGGAACACCGGGCCGGGATGGGCGGGCTTTGTGCCCAAAAAAGCAATGCTGTGGCTTCAAAGGATCTTGTCCAAGTTGAATCAGCAGATGCTCCGGGAACCTCATCTGGAACTGTATCAAAATTGGCATCCAAGTCGGAGCATAATCAAGCGACTTTATTTGCAAAATCATGCGTGAACTCACTGCATCGAGCGACCGAGTTGTCAGGGGGCTCCTCCCCCTCATGAGGAGCCAAAGGGCAGAATGGTATGGTCTTGGTTTTGGATTGCAACTCCCATCTCCCCCCAGCTGACATGGGCAATGGTGGGGATTGCTGGGAGTTGCAGTCGAGGAACACAGCCCCATTCCCACCCCTATGTTGAGTGAAACAGACTCCCCGGAGCCCAAATGCAACCTTCAGCAAATAATAAAGATTTCTCTAACAGGAGAAATGCAGGGAATAAAGATAATCCTAATTATCACAGTCATGCCATTCCCTGCGCTTCAAATGTGAGAGTCATACCCAGAAGATACCTGGGAGTCTTCCAAGTCTTGTGCCTTTAGATAATCACAGGGTCCCTGAGGCCCTTGACCACTAATATGGTAAACATACAGCTTGAACCACACTGAGCCAACTTCTGCAAAGGCTGGTCCAATATACTACGGAAAGAGTAGAAAAGGTATCCCATGTCATAACTTCTGCTGAAGCAAGAATGAATGAATTCATTGGTGTTCTTCAGACCTTATTTGTCAGCACATAATCGAATCCTATCAGCAGTTGTCATTGCGACAGGTAACCAGCAGAAAGACATGGAATAGGGTCAATGCTGATTATTTATTTATTTATTTATTTATTTACATCATTTATATTCCGCCCTTCTCACCCCGAAGGGGACTCAGGGCGGATCACATTACACATATTAGGCAAACATTCAATGCCTTTTAAACACAGGACAAAGACAAACAAACATAGCTCTGAGCGGGCCTCGAACTTATGACCTCCTGGTCAGTGACTCATTGCTCTCCCGTCTGCGCCACAGCCCCGGGCCAGTGCTGATGGCAACACTGAGGATATACAATAATAATACTTTGACTGAATTTTTTTAGTTCTGTTTGTGTTTAATTCTGTTTTAATGTTTGTATATTTGTATATTTTAAATTGTATACTAATGCTTTTCTGTTACGCTGCTTTGAGTCCCCTTTGGGAAGATAAAACGGGGTATTAATAATAATAACAACAACAACAACATGCAATATCGGAGAACTGTGGATCTCAGCCTCATATTTGCCATGGTGCTACCAGGGAAATGTGGCCACTTAAATTCCTGGGGAGCACTTATCATACATGACTCCATCTGGTGGCAGTGTCTTTATTAGGCTAATTAGAAAGGAACACAAACACCAACAGCAACAACTTTATTTCTTACTTCTTCTCGTGGCTCAAGGCGGGTTACAGCATAGCTAAAGCACATCAAAATTGTAAACATTCTATAAATACACATATTAAGTGTATTTCTATGGAAGATAGGTATTGAAACATCTCTATGAAATACATATTGAAATACACAGAAGAGAGATTAAAACACAGGGCACGAGTGTTTACTTGGCCCGGAAACTCATTGGCGGCCAGTGGAGTGAGTTCAGTATCATAGGTGTAATCTGCTGCCTCCGGGATCTTCCTGTAACCAATCCAGCTGCCGTATTTTGAACCAGGTACAGTTTTCAAATATAATACCTGGTGGTGGCGCAATGTGTTAAAGCGCTGAGCTGCTGAACTTGCTGACCAAAAGGTCCCAGGTTCAGATCACGGGAGCGGAATGAGCTCCCGCTGTTAGCCCCAGCTCCTGCCAACCTAGCAATTCGAAAACATGCCAATGTGAGTAGATCAATAGGTACCGCTCTGGCGGGAAGGTAACACTGGTGCTCCATGCAGTCATGCCCATGGCCACATGACCTTGGAGGTGTCTACGGACAACGCCGGCTCTTTGGCTTAGAAATGGAGATGAGCACCAACCCCCCAGAGTCAGTCATGACTGGACTTAACGTCAGGGGAAAACCTTTACCTTTTTAAAGAAGGAATCCTAAGCAGGCAGCCACTGTAACGTGCACCTTTTTTGGCCAAATTACAAAGAGTGCACTTTTTGCCTCTGCGCATTACATTTGACAGCAAATACTTTTTTTTTATATACCAGGATTTTGAAAATGGCGGTGTGCATTAGATTCGATGGTGCCTGAGACTCGAGTCAATGCAGTATTCATATTACAATATTGCTGACGGTGGTGATGCTGTCTCTTGCAGAGTTCCTGTCCCTGGCGGAGCAGGTGGGGGGCCGCCCGCTGGAGGGGTCCCGCCTGGGCCTGGAGTGGCTGGAGCAGGCGGAGGGCCTGCTGGTGCGCAGCCGCGGCGGGAAGGAGCCCCTGCGGAAGGACCTGCTGGAGCTCTACTTCGAGAGCAAGCGCAGCGGAGGGGGGCCCGTGCGCCAGGTGCGCCTCCTCCCGGGGGGCACCACCGCCATCGTCACCTTCCAGGAGCGGGAAGGTAAGCAGGAAAGGGGGAGGGGCCATGAAGGGGCGGGGGAGGGGCCTCATCCTCCGTTATTTGCCCCAAGCGGGCACGGCCTCCCTCTCCCCAGCACGGCAGGTGTGTACATAGATACAGACACGGCAGTGTCACTGGCATTTTCATGTTTCATGAATCAATTCACTGTACTACTGATCTGCCCTGAGCTTGCATAGAGAGTTGTACTCCATCCACAATCAAAGAGGAGAACTCTGGATCCAAGCAGTGATGCATCTGGACCAAACATGGCACCCAGACCCAACATGGCCAACATTTACTACTAGTATTTATTTATTTATTTATTTACAGTATTTATATTCCGCCCTTCTCACCCCGAAGGGCGGATCACATTATAACACACATGGGGCAAACATTCAATGCCCATAAACACATCAAACAGAGACAGACGCAGAGGCAATTTAACCTTCTCCTGAGGGGATGTTCGATTCTGGCCACAGGGGGGAGCAGCTGCTTCATCATCCACTCTGACGGCACTTCCTCATTCCAACGTTGTAAATTAGTTAAATCTGCCTCCCCACTTTATAAGTGGTACCTTATTTCCTACTTGATAGATGCAACTATCTTTCGGGTTGTTAGGTCAGCAACGAGCAGGGGCTATTTTTAATTGACGGGTGCTCACCCTGCCACGGGCTGTCCTCAAACTCATGACCTCATGGTCAGAGTGATTTATTGCAGCAGGCTGCTCAACAGCCTGCTCCACAGCCCGGCCCGAATCCCAGTATCTCTCTGCAACCTGCATCCCTCCAGTGTTTTGGACTTCAACTCCCAGAATCCCTGGAAGGAGGAGCTTCTGGGAGTCAGGAGACCCAAACACCTGGAGGGACGCAGGTTGAAGAGGCCTGATGTAGACTACGGGCTTGGTTATTAATATTAATAATATATGTGATAGTGTGCTATAATGATGACACAGTGCACTAAGGGCAGAAACAGAAGTGAAAGTATGAAAGGCTGTGCCTAATAATCCATAGACCAGTGATGGGCAACCTTTTGCGCTTGGCGTGTCAAAATTCGCCAAAAAACCTAGCATGACCTGGGTGGTGTGTCACTTTGAGAAAAAAACCATAATTTCGCAATATGTATAGTTTAAATAACAAAAATGTATAAGTGTAATATATAACTGTATTTAATAAATCAAAAACTATTTACTACCCTTATTTTCATGTACAACAATCTATGGTACTTCTTGCAGTTTAAGCTACACAAAGTTTCCACACTGATTTCTCTCTATTCTAGTTTCAATATAGTCATGAATAATGAATAATGTAATAATAATATAATATAATAGTAATAATATGATAATATACTACAATAATAGACTAATAATAGAATGAATAATATAATAATAATAGAATATAGAAATATAATGTGATATAATGATATAAAATATATTAATAGGATAATGTAATAATAAGATATAATAATTATATATATAAATGTACTGTTTATTTGTAGGACAGAGTAAACAAAAAAACAACTGGATGAAATGACTCCAAGTTTGGCCACAAAACACTTAACAACCCAAGAGGTGACCACCGCGTGTCAGCAAAATTGGCTAGACGTGTCAGTGCTGACACGCGTGTCATAGGTTCGCCATCACTGCCATAGACCCTTCTTCTTAAGGTGAGATGGAAAGAACACAAAATCACCCCAAAAGTGGCGAGAAGGTCAGGGCGAAAAAGGGCCCATGGGCTTGAACCCTCCAGGAGTAAGTGGACTAAACATGGAATGCGTGCTGAGGCTATTAGACATTCCTTTTGCTTCTCAAATAATGTAGTAATGTAGGAAAGGACTTCCCCTTGAACAACCGGAGGCCCCTCCTCAAATGCACCCTGGTCTGTCATGCAGGTTTCCTTCTGCTTGGCCCACGAGGTCTCTTCCAACCTCTGTGTTTGTGATGTCAGCCCCTGTGTCTCCTTTGGTCAGTGCTATTTAATAAGCAAATGTGTAGGGCAAGACAATCCAAAATTCCAAGCTTGCATATTCATGTGGTCTTTGAAGCCATTGTCAGTGTGATACTCTAGGCTGCGTGAGCACTGGAAACCAGACACCAAGCCAATAAACAATCTAATATCTTTATTTAAGAATTGAAGGAATAAAACAAAAATAAGCAGAATATATAGTTCAACAATAGACCTTCTGGGAAAGGTCAAATATAGTCCAGTATTATAAAGTCCTATGTCCAATATTAGAGTTTTAAGATGAAAATCCAGTTAACCGAAACACACTCAAACTTCCAAGCAGTTTGAGTGGGGAATAATCCGGATCTTAAGCAAGAGTTCCAAGGAGACCAGTCCAAAGGCAAGGAATTCAAGGCAAGGCAAGGCAAGGAAACAAGACAAGGCAAGGCTGGAAATAGAGGATCCAAACGTGATCCGGACTTGACTCGAAGGCGAGGCGTTGCGCCCAATCTACACACGAGTAGAATGCCACAAGGACTAGAGGCGACGTTAACACTCCAACTGACACGTTGACACCGCGCTGGCTGGCCAGCACGCAGAACTTTTAAGGGACTTCAAATCTCCCTTTTAAACAGGTGTCCAACACTTTTCCCAGGGGAAAAACTGACTAGAGACAACATCTTCACCAGATGCAAGCCTCCCTGGAAACTCTCAAGGGAAACGGTTTAATCAGCATTCTCTCTGGCAGCTAATCTCGCGCTTCTCCTCAAACTGGCCTTCTCCGAGCGGCTTGATTCCCAAAACAGCCTCCTTTGAAAAGGAGGGGAACCGCTGGGAACAGACTCGGCTTCAAAGGCTCTTTTAATGAGCTCTGGGCTTGAATTGTCAACAGGGAGCATCTGGAAGGAAGCGGACTCTTGCTGGGTCGGCAAAATTCCTAAATCCTCATTGCTCTGGTCTGCAACGAATACAGGGTCATGACCCAAAGGTCTCTGTGACATCACAGTCAGGTCAGGCCCAGCCCTTCCTCCTGGGGTCCGTCTTTTGGTCCTGCGGAGGAGAAGACACCTGTGACCTTACAGCTGGGTGAGTGTGGACAAAAGTAGTTCAGGGTGTGTGTGTTCCTTTAAAAGGCTCTTGACTTATGGATATCTCATGATTTCCTTGTGGTTTTCTTAGGCAGAGACTCCTCAGAGGTGATTTTGCCTGAGGGTTGCCTAGGGTGTATTGGTGGCTCCTCATCCAAATCCCAACCAGGGCTGACCCTGCTGAGCTCCCAAGAGCAGGCAGAACCTAGTCCAGGAAGGGGCAAACTACCGTGTTTCCCCGAAAATAAGACAGTGTCTTATATTAATTTTTGCTCCCAAAGATGTGCTAGGTCTTATTTTCAGGGGATGTCTTATTTTTCTATGAAGAAGAATTCACATTTATTGTTGAACAAAAACATGAACATTTATTATATACTGTACAGTAGTTGTCATCACAAACCAGGATAACCAGACAAACTGTTAATCCTACTCTGTTTCCCCTAAAATAAGACATCCCCAGAAAATAAGACCTAGTAGAGGTTTTGCTGAATTGCTAAATATAAGGCCTCCCCCGAAAGTAAGACCTAGCAAAGTTTTTGTTTGGAAGCATGCTTGCTGAACAGAACACCAAAGCATGCAGGATCAGTAAATGTACATACCATAGTGTTTTGTACATGGAAATAATTGTAGTAACAAGAAATTCTTGATAGGATTCACAGTTTGGCTGGTTATGCTGGTTTGTGGTGGCAACTACTGTACAGTATATAATAAATGTTCATTTTTTTGTTCAACAATAAATGGGAATTTTTCTTCATGGAAAAATAAGACATCCCCTGAAAATAAGACCTAGAGCATCTTTGGGAGCAAAAAATAATATAAGACACTGTCTTATTTTCAGGGAAACACGGTATCAAGAATTTCTTGTTACTACCATTTTTTTCCATGTACAACATTCTATGGTACGTACATTTGCCGATCCTGCATGCTCTGGTGTTATGTTTATTGGGCATGCTTCCAAACACAAACTTTGCTAGGTCTTACTTTCGGGGGAGGCCTTATATTTAGCAATTCAGCAAAACCTCTACTAGGTCTTATTTTCTGGGGATGTCTTATTTTAGGGGAAACAGGGTAGTGGGGCAAACAACTCCCACTATAATTCCAAAGAGACAGTAGGCTGTTAGGAATTGTGGGAGTTGAAGTCCAAAACACCTGGAGGGAGGGCCCAAGTTGACCCCGGCCTGATACCATCCCTTTGGAGTCCTTGGATCTCCTCAGTGTGCAACTCATCTGTGACGTTTCCTCCCTTTGGCCACAAGGGGGCAGCATCTGCCAAACAAAAAAACAGCATATATAATAGAGATGTGCACAGAAAAAAATCCTTCGTTTCCTTCATGCTGTGCTGTGGTTTCGTTTCAATCGTTCATCTACACAAAATGAATGAGGGCATTTCATAGGAAACCAGAGGTAATAAGAAAATGAAAGCCAGACAGTCATCGTGCTTGCTTTCGTTTTCTTTTCATTTCGACTCATAATAATAATAATAACAACAAACAACTTTATTTTTATATCCTGCCCCATCTCCCCGAAGGGACTTGGAGCGGCTCACAACAGGGACAAGCCCGAACAACGACACAACATATTTGACAAAACTTAAAACATTTCAACGATACACAAAATAATATAATGGACAATACGTTAAAATCCAAGCAGATAAAATCAGAGTAATTAAAAGCGAACCAGTGGGGACAGGTTTCATAAAGTGCTATATCATGGAAATGAGTAACAGTGATAAAGTGCCGTACGGTTTTATAAACATAAAGAAGTATTCTGATGACAACTCTACTGGGCCTATTCATTCAAACAATAAGGAACAATAAGCAGGTACTGACAGAGCGCTGCTTTGTTTTCCCATTACAGATGATATGTATCAATGGGTGTTAATAATAATATTTCTATAAATAACGATATTTATATAAATATTAATTATTGTGTGTTTTCCGGGCTGTATGGCCATGTTTCAGAAGTATTCTCTGCTGACGTTTCACCCACATCTGTGGCAGGCATCCTCAGAAGTTGTGAGGTATATTCTAAGCTAGGATGCCTGCCACAGATGTGGGCGAAATGTCAGGAGAGAATACTTGTGGAACGTGGCCAGACAGCCCGGAAAACACACAACAACCCTTTGATTCCGGCCATGAAAGCCTTTGACAACAATATTATTTATATCTGTATAAAATCCGTGTGTGGTGATTTTCACCCCTCTAGCCCAAAAACCGAGCGGGGGGGGGGGGGGGGGAGGTGAGCCTCGGAAGCCAACGGTCCGAACGGACGAAAATTCTGTTCATATAGGCGCCCTATTTTTGTTAGAGGGAACGAATATGAAAATGAGACGAAACGAAGGAAACTACACAAAACGAATAGCAATTCCATACAAAAGCACAACACTAATATAGATAGATAGAAGCACCTGCAATCCTGAGATGCATCCCACCTGTTTCAGAGATATTTATATAGAGCAAAGGTGCATGTTTCTCTGCTCCTCTGTCCGTCCCTTTGGCCAGCGTTTCGGGGAGCGGGGGAAATGTCAGTCATGATACTGGGTGTCACCACCTTACGCTTCCTTTATAATAATAATAATAATAATAATAATAATAATAATAACTTTATTTTTATAACCCGCCCCATCTCCCCAAAGGGACTCGGGCGGCTTACATGGGGCCTTGCCCGACACAACAATATAATAACAACAACAAGACAATAAAACAGATATCCCAACAATAAAACATCAGCAGCAATAAAACAGTCATATAAATAGCCATGAGGAGCAGTGAGCAAGAAATAAAATTATTATTATTATTTCTGTTATTAACTACATTTCAAAGGATGTCATAAGGAAGAGGGAGCAGGCTTCTTTTCTGCTGCCTGGAGACTAGGACTTAATGGAGCCATTGATAGGAAAGAAAGGAGATTCCACCTGAACATTAGCAAGAACTTCCTGACTGTAAGAGCTATTCAACAGTGGAACTCTCTGCCTCAGAATCCAGTGGAAGCTCCATCCTTGGAGGCTTTCAAATAGAGGCTGGATGGCCATCTGTCACGGGTGCTTTGATTGTGCTTTTCCTTTTCATGGGGTTGGATTAGATGTTAGGAAATGCGATCTCCTCCAACTCTTTGATTCTACCCTTCCCCCCCCCCCCGAAAATAAGACATCCCCGAAAAATAAGACCTAGTAGAGGTTTTGCTGAATTGCTAAATATAAGGCCTCCCCCAAAAGTAAGACCTAGCAAAGTTTTTGTTTGGAAACATGCTCGGCGCCCGCCAAACAAAACACATGCAGAATTGGTAAATTTACATACGAGTTGTACATGGAAATAATGGTAATAACAAGAAATTCTTGACAGGAGTCACAGTTTGTCTGGTTTGGTTATGTTGGTTTGTGATGAAAACTACTGTACAGTATATAATAAATGTTCATGTTTTTGTTCAACAATAAATGTGAATTCTTCTTCATGGAAAAGTAAGACATCCTCTGAAAATAAGACCTAGTGCATCTTTGGGAGCAAAAAATAATATGACACTGTCTTATTTTTGGGGAAACACGGTATATATTTTAACCTAGTGTTCATGTGGCCCGCCCTTGGTTTTATTGTTCTTTTGATCTTGTTTAATGTAGTGTATATTTTCTTTTATTGTGTTTAATGTGTTATGATTTGTTGTTCTATTATATTTTGTTATATTGTATTGTTCTGGGCATGGCCCCATGTAAGCCGCCCCGAGTCCCTGTTAGGGAGATGGTGTCGGGGTATAAATAAAGTTGTTTATTATTATTATTATTATTATTATTATTATTATTATTATTATTATTATAATATACAGTTGTGCTGAACGTGGTTTGTTTGTTTCTGGATGGCTGTCTGTCAGGGGAGCTTTGACAGTGTTTTTCCTGCATGACAGCGCGGTTGGACTAGATGGCCTTTGGGGTCTCTTCCAACGCTATGATTTCTTTGGGTTTGCCCTTGTCCTCCGTTTGCTTTGGGTGTGCACCTGGGCCTTCTGCCGCTGCCTGACCGGTTGATCCAGCCGGGCCCAGCCTTGTGGGTTTGTCCTTGTTTCAAAGAGAGTGAATGGCCAACTATGCTGGGAATGCGTCCCTTTGCCAAACGGGAGGGAACCTTGCCCAGAGAGTTCCAAGAGTCCCACGGAGGCCCCCCAATCCATCCCCTGGTTTCAGGGCGCCTGCAAAGGGTCCCCAGAGATGGCACCTGGCCTGGGATGGAGGCCTTCCAGTGGGATGGATGGAGGCCTTGCCCTTCCAGGGAAGAGGGTTTCTTGCAGGCCTGCTGCCTTGGAGTTGCCTCAGGGTCCCTTTGGTGCATCCACTCTATGTAAACCGCCTTGAGCCCCCTCGGGTGAGAAAAGCGGGGTAAAAATGCTGTAAATTTATTTATTTACTATCTGTGCCCGGCCACGCGTTGCTGTGGCGAAGTCTGGTAGAATGAGAAATAAAGTATTGAGGAATTGGTGGTAGTAAAGGTAAAGGGTCAAGGTTTCCCCCTGACATTAAGTCCATTGTAAATGGGTTATATAGCTGTGTGGAAGGGCCTTGAGTCTACACTGCCATATAATCCAGTTAAAATCATCATCATCATCATCATTTAATTACTTATTAATCGCCCTCCATCCAAGATGCTCTAGGCGATTTACAAGATAAAATTATAAAGGATAAAAATACATACATCCAAATATTGATAAAATTAACATAGATTAAAAGCTCTAGTAAAGAGCCAGGTCTTGAGTGCTAGGGTAAAATCAGATAATATGTATTTTATATGCAGTGTGGAAGAGGCCTAAGTGAGGCCTAACTCTGCCTGTCCCCTGGGCGGAGCTTAACCTTCTAACTGGCAGCAATTGGATGAAAGTAATTATTCCTCTCCCTCTAATTAGGACTTTATTTTTCTTTTCTTTTTGTTGTATGAACGTAGAGGCATGGATGAGGGGTTGTGCTGCCAAGTTTAGTGTTTCTGGGATGTGTCATTTTGTTATTTATTATTATTATTATTTACATCATTTATATTCCACCCTTCTCACCCCGAAGGGGACTCAGGGCGGATCACATTACACATATTAGGCAAACATTCAATGCCTTTTTAACACAGGACAAAGACAAACAACATAGCTCCGAGCGGGACTCGAACTTATGACCTCCTGGTCAGTGACTCATTGCTCTCCCGTCTGCGTTCATTACCCTTTTATATATATACTAGCTGTGCCCAGCCACGCGTTGCTGTGGCAAAGTGGTGGTAGTATTGGTTAAAAGTTGTTGTGGAATTTTTATTTAACATTATTTGTATTTTTTAAAATTAATTTAATTTTATTGTAACTTATCTTTTTTATTTATTATATTTTATTATTTTGTTGTATTATTTTTAGTTATTTTGTTATAGTATTTTATTGTATTAATTTTTTAGTGTTTTTAATTATTTTAGTGTTTTTATTATTTTTATTGTATTTGTATTTATTTTTTATTCTTTTATTAACACTGGGCTGATTGGGTTGCTAGGAGACCAAGTGGGCGGAGCTTAGCCTTCTAAACTGGCAGCAATTGGATAAAAACAATTATTGCTCTCCCTCTAAGTAGGACTTTATTTTTCTTTTCTTTTTGTTGTATCAACCTAGAGGCATGGATGAGGGGTTGTGTTGTCAAATTTCGAGGTTGGGGGGCCTGTACTTTTGTTGTTTTGTCCGCTGCCCTGATGCCATCACTCTTTTATATATATAGATAGATTTATTTATTTACAGTATTTATATTCCGCCCTTCTCACCCCAAAGGGGACTCAGGGCGGATCACATTACACATATAAGGCAACATTCAATGCCTTAACATAGAACAAAGACAGAGACAAACGCAGGCTCCGATCTGGCCTCAAACTCATGACCTCTTGGTCAGTGATTTGCTGCAGCTGGCTGCAGCTGGCTGCTCACCAGCCTGCGCCACAGCCCGGTAAATAAAATAAAATAAATCATCATAATAGCAACCTTGGAGAAGGGTCACCTGGTTGAAGCAGGAACAAGTAGTCAAGAGATGTATAATATACTGTAATGACTCGAGTCTTATGCAACGTTGAATCTAATGCACAACTCAGTTTTCAGAACACTAATACCAAAAAAAGTATTTACTGGCAAATGTAACATGCAGCAGCAAAAGATGTACTCTTGTTGTACCCCAGAGCAAGAAGACCTCTGCCCTTCACCATGTGTGCCACATTTACTCTTCCTTGGTCTAACTCTCCCCCTTTGTCTTCCCTTCCCTTGCAGCGGTGGAGAGGGTCCTGCAGCAGAGCTCCCACCAGCTCCCGGGGCTCCCCTTGGATGTCTGTCCTCACTATGATTTCCTGGAGCCCACAGAAGAGAAAGAAGAGGAGGAAGAAGTGTGGGAAGTGCCCAATGGAGGAGGAGGAGAGGGGGGCATGGACACCTTTCTGGAGGAGTCCCCCGCACTGGCCTGGGTCCCCCTTCCGGAGGAGGCCCCCCCGCAGCTGCTGCAGTCCAGCCTGGTCATGCAAGAACTCTCCTCCCCGGTGCCCGAGTGCTCCCTGCGCCTGGAGGGGCTCCAGCTGTGCATCTCGGGGGGAGACCCCGCCACACGCTCCCGGCTGGAGACCCACGTCCGAGGGGCCTTGCGGGGGGTGGTCAAGGAGTTCGTGCCCCTCCCCGATTGGACAACGGCGGACTTCCTGCAGCGGGAGGATGTCCAGCAGGGCCTGGCGGAGCGGCTGGCGGAGCGCCGGGTGGCGGCCTGCTTCCTGCCTGTGGACAAGAGCGAGACTTCGGTAACGGCGGTGGCCCTGACGGCGCTCCAGGCCCGGCAAGCGGCCTCCCTGCTGGGCTCCTTCCTGAAGCGCTTCTCGCTCCCGCTCTCGGAGCGGCAGCTGCCGGCCCTGGCCTCCTCCGCCTGGGAGCGCCTGCAAGCGGAGCTGCGCCTGTGCCTCCTGCGCCCGGCCGAGGACGGGACCCGGCTGGAGGGGGCGACGCTGTCCGGGCTGGAGGACGAGAACGCGGAGAGAGCGGAGGCCTTCCTGCGGGAGAGCGCGCCCGACGAGGCCCTGGTGGCCATGGAGCCCGGGCAGCTCCGCTTCCTGCAGCTCTTCCACCAGGAGGTCCTGGCCGGGCTGGCCCACCTGGCCCCGCTGCCCATCGAGGGCAAGGACGTCACCGGCCTGCGGGTGAGCCTCACGGGGTGGGAGGGACCCCAAGGCCAACCCAGTCCATTCTGCAGGAAAAGCACAATCGGAGCCCTCCCGAGAGATAGCCATCCACCCAGGGCAGGGGTTGGGATCCAGTCCCTGGTTTTAAAACAGGTCTGGCCAATTTGGGACCTCCCTCCAGCTGTTTTGGGCTCCAACTCCCACAATTCCTAATACAGTAGAGTCTCACTTATCCAACATAAACGGTCCGGCAGAACGTTGGATAAGCGAATAATAATAATAATAATAACTTTATTTTTATATCCCGCCCATCTCCCCGGAGGGACTCGGAGCGGCTTACATGGGGCCATGCCCGACAACAATACAATAACAGCAATAAAACAATAAAACAAGATCGGCAATAAAACAATGTCGCATCAATAAAAACATAACATCAATAAACAGTTATATGTTGGATAATAAGGAGGCATTAAGGAAAAGCCTATTAAACATCAAATTGGTAAATTATGATTTTACAAATTAAGCATCAAAACATCATGTTACACAACAAATTTGACAGAAAAGGTAATTCAATACGCAGTAATGCTATGTAGTAATTACTGTACTTACGAATTTAGCACCAAAATATCACGATGTATTGAAAACATTGACTACAAAAATGTGTTAGATAATCCAGAACGTTGGATAAGCGAGTGTTGGATAAGTGAGAATCTACTGTAATAATAATAATAATATCAACAACAATAACTATCCCACCTCCATCTCCCTGCAGGGGCCAAGCCTAAAGAACAAATAATGAGCGAAATAAAATAACAGTACATGTAAAAACAGCATCTTCAACCAAATAAAACACATTAAAACCAAAGTAGTACAATATAATAACCATAAGAAACGTTTAGAATATAAAATGACAACATAAAAGGACCACCATTTAGTAAAGAAGTGAATAAAAAGGGGATGGGTGGTCTAGGCAAAGTGCAAAGATAAGTATTGTAATGCCATTTGGGAGAGTAAAAGGACAAAGTAATAACATTCTCTAAGAGAATTGGAGTGAGGTAGGGGTTCAAGTTGCTTCCAGCAGAGAGTAGAGTAAAGTGCGGGATATAGTGAATATATATGCAGTAGAGTCTCACTAATCCAAGCTAAACGGGCCGGCAGAAGCTTGGATAAGTGAATATCTTGGATTATGAGGACTGATCAAGGAAAAGCCTATTAAACATCAAATTAGGTTATGATTTTACAAATTAAGCACCAAAACTTCACGTTATACAACAAATTTGACAGAAAAAGTAGTTCAATACGCAATAATGTTATGTTGTAATTACTGTATTTACGAATTTAGCACCAAAATATCACGATGTATTGGAAACATTGACTACAAAAATGGCTTGGATTATCCAGAGGCTTGGATAAGCGAGGCTTGGATTAGTGAGACTCTACTGTTTGTATGTATGTGTATGTATATATATATATATATATATATATATATATATATATATATATAGTGAAAAAAATCTGCGGCCATTCTGCAGGAAAAGCACAATCAGAGCCCTCCCAACAGATAGCCATCCACCCATTGCAGGGTGGAAAGAACACGTTTACCTGGGCAAACTTGTGCCCTCCCTCCAGGTGTTTTGGACTCCAACTCCCACAATTCCTAACAGTGCCAGCTTCTGCTGGTACAGTGTTTCTCAACCTGTGGGCCCCCAAATGTTTTGGCCTTCAATAATAATATTATTTTTATATCCCGCCTCCATCTCCCCGAAGGGCTTTGGAGCGTCTTATATGGGGGCGAACCCAACATCGACATAGGTTAAAACACAATCCATGAATTACAATAATATGATGAAATAAATATAAAACATAAACATAAAACACATCAAATGCTTTAAAAAGCTAGACATAAAATACATGTGCCGAGAAACTTCTGCAGAACTCTGGATAGGGCTCATAAATAGTATAAAGGCAACCAGGAAAGGGCAAAGGGACCGTCTTTATTAAAACACTGGCGGCCTATAAAAATGAGGAGTAGTGATAAAGTGCAGTGAGACATTGTAAACAAACTGGGTATCTGGCGGGATTGTTCACTCAAAAGCGCATCAGAACTTATGAACCTGATCGTCTTTTTGATCCAAAGCAAGATCAGGGGGAATTCCCTTGTGATCTGAGCAAAGAGAAGCAGGGAGATCACATCTGGTTTTAAACACTATTCATGTAACACTTATTGAATGTCAACCTCTCAATCAATCACACTCACAATGATTGATTCATCATCGCACTCACAACAGGCCTCACTCGATGGAAAAATTGGGATCTCTTGATAATGAATTAAATGCAATTTCTTGTTTCAAACAAATGTTACATGCATGGTGATAAAACCAAATTTGGTCTCCCCATCTCTCTTCGCCTGTCTTGTAAATAAGACTCCTAGGTTCGTTCAATAACAGTAGTACACACACAGGAAAACAACAACACTACTTATTTTCCCATGTACTTCCAGCCAATAGGCTGTTAGGAATTGTGGGAGTTGAAGTCCAAAACACCTGGAGGCCCAAGTTGGCCCATACCTCTAGGAACTATCTTGAGAAGGACCCTAGGCTTCACTGTTCAGGTTTTTATTCTGCACGAAATTCACCCATGACTGTTTTGAGCAAAAAAAAATTTTTTCATTTTCTGCACAGGAAACAGAATTTTCTCCGCAGAAAACCGTATTTGCACACAAACATTATTTTCTGCAGAAGAAAAATTGAAATAGCTTCCTCTTGCAGAAGATGTTGTGGAAGGCTTTCAGGGTCAGAATCACATTGTTGTTGTGAGTCTTTCTGGCTGTATGGCCATGTTCCAGCAGCATTCTCTCATGACATTTTGCCTGCACCTGTGGCTAAAGGTATCCTCAGAGAAGGGTTTCTTCTCTCATCCTGGACATTATTACACAGATAGATAGATAGATAGATAGATAGATAGATAGATAGATAGATAGATAGATGATAGATAGATCGATCGATCGATAGATAGATAGATAGATAGACAGAGACACTTCACTTGTCTCATTTCCAACAGACAACAACCCAGTGTTTCCAATTCTGCACAGAATGTTTGTGTTTCCAATTGTGCACAGAATGTTTGTGTTTCCAATTCCGCACAGAATGTATGTGGTTCCAATTCTGCACAAAATGTTTATGTTTCCAATTCTGCACAAAATGTTGGCGGTTCCAATTCTGCACAGAATGTTTGGTTCCAATTCTGCACAGAATGTTTGTGTTTCCATTTCTGCACAAAATGTTTATGTTTCCAATTCTGCACAAAATGTTGGCGGTTCCAATTCCGCACAGAATGTTTGTGGTTCCAATTCTGCACATGATGTGTGTGTTTCCAATTCTGCACAGAATGTTTGTGTTTCCAATTCTGCACAAAATGTTTGTGTTTCCAATTCTACACAGAGTGTTTTTGTTTCCAATTCCGCACAGAATGTTGGCGGTCCCAATTCCGCACAGAATGTTGGCGGTCCCAATTCCGCACAGAATGTTTGTGTTTCCAATTCCGCACAGAATGTTGTTGTGTCCAATTCCGCACAGAATAAAGACGGTCCCTTTGCCCTTTCCTGGTTGCCTTTATACTATTTATGAGCCCTATCCAGAGTTCTGCAGAAGTTTCTCGGCACATGTATTTTATGTCTAGCTTTTTAAAGCATTTGATGTGTTTTATGTTTATGTTTTATATTTATTTCATCATATTATTTTAATTCATGGATTGTGTTTTAACCTATGTCGATGTTGGGTTCGCCCCCATATAAGACGCTCCAAAGCCCTTCGGGGAGATGGAGGCGGGATATAAAAATAATATTATTATTGAAGGCCAAAACATTTGGGGGCCCACAGGTTGAGAAACACTGTACCAGCAGAAGCTGGCACTGTTAGGAATTGTGGGAATTGGAGTCCAAAACACCTGGAGGGAGGGCACAAGTTTGCCCAGGTAAACGTGTTCTTTCCACCCTGCAATGGGTGGATGGCTATCTGTTGGGAGGGCTCTGATTGTGCTTTTCCTGCAGAATGGTTGTTCTTTCAGTGGTGGTGGGCTCGATGTAACACAATGGGGGTCCTCTATTTTGGGGGTGCTTTCCATTCATGATGTGCCTTCCTTTGCAGCTGAGCGGGGGGTCCGGGGCATGCCAGGCGGGGGCTGAGCTGCTCCAGAGCCTCCTGGGGACCATCCACTCGCAGACGGTGGTCCTGGATCGCCTGCCCGGCATCAGCCGCTTCCTGCTGGACGACCGGGGCCGCGCCATCGTCCAGGGCCTGGAGCCCCGCTTCCGCTGTGCCGTGGGCCTGGAGCGCGTCCACTGGAGACCCCCGGAAGGACGGGTAAGATGTGGGGGCAAAGGTGGTGGGGGGTTATTTGTAGTTCAGCAGATCAGAAGTTTCCAGTTCAGACAATGGGTCAACTTGGGCTTTCACTCCGGGTGTTTTGGACTGCAACTCCCACCATTCCTGGCCTCAGGCCCCTTCCTTTTCCCCCTCCGCCGCTTAAGCGGCGGAGGGGGAAAAGGAAGGGGCCTGAGGCCAGGAATGGTGGGAGTTGCAGTCCAAAACACCCGAAGAGGAGGCCCAAGTTGATGAGATATTATTAAGGAGCAATTGGCCTGTAATGATGAGGAATATCAAGGTCCTATCTAGACTGACCACTTAGACTGACCCTGTCTGCCTTTAGTAAACAGCTGAAAACATGGCTTTTCTAATGTGCATTCGAATAATTAACCCCACGACAGACCCTCTATTATTATTGTTACATTTATTATTTTACTCTATTACTATTATTAAATTTATTATTTTACTCTATTATTATTATTATTTTATTGTATGACACAGCAAGCAAGATAGACATGCTGGATTTCATATCACAAAATCACAAGTCGAACACTTCCCAAGTGTCTAGGACTGTGTGATGTATTTTCGGTAGAACCTCTATTATTATTATGACATTTATTATTTTACTCTATTATTATTATTATTATTATTATATTTAATATTTTACTGTATCATTATTGTTACAATAGGTCACGGAATCCCTCTTAATAGAAATAGTAGTAATAATAATAATAATAATAATAATAATAATAATAATAATAATAATATGTTATTTGTTACCCATCCCTCATCACAACTCGAAGTGGGGTACAACATCCCGTATTTAGTTGAATCTAATGCCCACCTTTTTGGGCTAAATCCCCTTCCCAAAATTGGCGTGCCCAAAGGAGCTTCAGGAGTTCCTGTTAATGTCATCTCTTTGCCATGCTGGGATTTGTAGTTTGGTGCTGCATCGGCATCCTTTGGCAGCCCCAATGATCACAAACTACAACCCCCATAACTCCATAGCATTGATCAAAGGCTCAATGAATACAATCTAGACCAGGCCTGGGCAAACTTGGGTCCACCCTCCAGGTGTTTTGGACTACAACTCCCACCATTCCTCGGAAAAGAAAAGGGCCTGAGGCCAGGAATGGTGGGAGTTGCAGTCCAAAATACCCAAAGGGGAGGCCCAAGTTGATGAGATATTATTAAGGAGCAATTGGCCTGTAATGATGAGGAATATCAAGGTCCTATCTAGACTGACCACTTAGACCAGGGGTCCCCAAACTAAGGCCCGGGGGCCGGATGCGGCCCATCAAAGCCATTTATCCGGCCCCCACAGCACAAGGGCAGAAGGGGG
Source organism: Anolis carolinensis (assembly GCF_035594765.1). Classification (NCBI taxonomy): domain Eukaryota; kingdom Metazoa; phylum Chordata; class Lepidosauria; order Squamata; family Anolidae; genus Anolis; species Anolis carolinensis. Next base: position 879,895 of record NC_085844.1, on the reverse strand, counting down.
TTGGGCTAAATGACCCAAGGGGTCTCTTCTTCTCTTCCAACCCTTATTATTATTATTATTATTATTATTATTATTATTATTATTATTATTATTATTATTATTAACAACAACATTGAGACCGGGTGGTCATCTGTCAGGGGTGCTTTGCTTGTGCTTTTGGTGCACAAAGGCAGAAGGGGATTGGACTAAATGGCCCAAGCGGTCTCTTCCAACCCTCTTTATATTATTATTATTATTATTATTATTATTATTATTATTATTATTATTATTATTAACAACATTGAGGCTGGGTGGCCATCTGTCAGGGGTGCTTTGCTTGTGCTTTCAGTGCACAAAGGCAGAAGGGGATTGGACTCTATGGCCCAAAGGGTCTCTTCCAACACTCTTTGTTGTTGTTGTTGTTGTTGTTGTTGTTATTGCTCAGTGGCCAACTATAGTCCGGCCCTCCAATGGTCCAAAGGATCGTGAACTGGCCCCCTGTTTAAAAAGTTTGGGGATCCCTGACTTAGACTGACCCTGTCTGCCTTTAGTAAAACAGCTGAAAACATGGTTTTTCCAGTGTGCATTCGAATAATTAACCCCACGACAGACCCCTCCTATAGAAATACCGCTTTTCTGCACTTTATTTTGGAAACAACTGCCCCAAACTCTTCTAGATAACTCTTTAACACTTTGTCCAGGCACTTTATTCAAAGGTCTAGCAACTACAGTAGAGTCTCACTTATCCAAACTTTGCTTATCCAAGCCTCTGGATTATCCAAGCCATTTTTGTAGTCAATATTTTCAATATATCGTGCTAAAATTCGTAAATACAGTATTTACAACATAACATTACTGCGCATTAAAGTACTTTTTCTGTCAAATTTG